>NW_015160865.1:32192-44967 GCF_001447785.1 Gekko japonicus | reverse complement strand
ATCTTATACTGAACCAGTCTACTGGCCTATCAAGGTCAGTCTTGTCTACTCAGACTGGCAGGATCTCTCCAGCATCTCAGGCTGTGGTCTGTCTCCTCACCTACTGCCTGGTCCTTTAACTGGAGATGCCAGGGATTGAACCTGGAACCCTCTGGATGCCAAGGAGATGCTCTAGCACAGAGCCACAACACTTCCCTAAAATCGGCTATGAACTCTGGGCCTTGTGTTGCACACTCCTGCACAAAAAAGAAATTTTCCCTTTCACTTTACATACAAAAGATCATTTGATTTTTTTAAAAAACAGGGGTATATTAGGACTGGGGGAGAGAGAAAAACAGTGAGCCATAAAAACCAATAGCGTGTTGAGTGACATAAAGCTACCGTCATCTTTCCCCCCCTTCTTTCTCATAAGAGGCAGATATTTTTACAGCTAGGAACATGTTGAGTTTTTGACAACATTCATATGACATGCAATGGCTGGCGAGATTAATCACGGATCTGGAGTGTTAAAGTTCCCCGCGAGAATAGAATCCGGAGCCCGCTTTCAAGATGAAGACGGTCTTGCAAACGGCGACTCGGAACGCGGCGTGCTCTCGCAAATCTTTCACTTTTAACGCCCCTGCTTAATAAAAACACTTTCTTTTGACAGTGAAAAATTGGACGCATCACTGCATTACCAGTCCCTGTCTGTATCTCTCCCCCCCCATTGTCCCCCCCCCCAAGACCTCAGAGAGCACCTACATCTCGCAATAGGCAACACTGCTCTTGCAACCTGACAAGGGCGTATGGAAATGCATTCCAAACAAGCCTTGCCAGACTTCTCTTCCCATTTTAACTTCGGCAACAAGTCAAGTGGTAGAAATAATTAGGGGAGGGAGAGATGGAAACGACATGACAACCCACTCGGAACGTTTTGCAAAAGAGCAGCAATTACAAAACAAGAGGCCAGCCGATAAGTTAGGAACATCCTTTAGCAATACGGGGAAGTCACAAGCAAACCTTCCCGCGTGTGTCTGCACAACAGTGCTAAACCGGCTTACTAGGCATCTCACCCTTCCCAGGGAACCCTGGGAAGTGTAGTTTATGTTTCTATATTTGGAAAAGGTCTTTGTGGCCAGCTTCCTGCCAAGGGCTCTCATTCCCCACTATCCGTCTTGCAGCTAGCAGGAGAAAAATAATGTTTAAAATATTACTCTCTGGCAATGGCATGACGTCACTTCCGGGGGGAAATGGAAGTGGTGTCACTCCGCTCTAGGATTCACTGGCGACTCTATGGCTTTACCACAGAGCTTCCAGGAATTCCTATAGAGGTGAGAAGTCACTTCCGGGTCTTCCCCAGAAGTAACAACACACAGTTGCCCTACAACACTTCCCCATGTCTGTCGTCCCCCCCCCCGACTCCCACCAGTTGCTAGCTACTGGCCAGCAACCTGGGTAGAAAGTAGGGTTACCAACCTCCAGGTCGGGGCTGCAGTTCTTCCAGCATTACAATTGGTCACAAGACTACAGAGATCAGTTCCCTTGAAGGAAAGGGCAGCTTCAGAGGGCATACACTATAGTATGGTATTTCTACACCACACAGTCTAGGAAAAACAGAAGTCCTACAATGACATCACATTAGGGTTGCCAAGTCCATCTTCGACCCCCAGCGGGAGACTTTGGGGGCGTTCCTGGAGGAGGTGGGCCATCCCCGACGTGATGACGTCACATTGAGGACGTCCGCCCCCCCCGCCCCCGCCCATGCGCCAGATCTCCAGAAACAGCAGTTCCCTGCACTTAAAGGAGCCGGCGTTTCCCTTTTAAATGCAGGAGCCGGCGTTTCCCCTTTAAGAGCAGCCGCGTTTCCCTTTTAAGAGCACAAAGCTGGCATTTCCCTGCAAGCTTGCAGAGATCCGGCTTGGGAGGAAACACGGGTTCCACACACTTAAAGGGAGAGAGAGGGGTGGCTGGGGGACCCCTGGCTAACCGGGGGGGTTGGCAACCCTACATCACATCCTCGCTGAGCTCCATCCCCATACACTGCTCCCAAATTTCCAGGAGTCTCCCAAACTGGAATTGGCAGCTCTAGTAGAAAGGAATGTTTTAGCCTGGTACCTTAAGGAATGCAGGATAGGTGCCAGGGGAACCTCATGGGAGAGGACATTCCAGAAGTTAGGCACTAACACTAAAAAGGCCCTGTTTCTGCTCGCCATTTTCCGGACCTCTACAGTTATGCAAAGAAATACAGGGATCAAGTACAATTCCCAGTAGAGTTGTCAATACCAGGTTGGGGAATTCCTGGAGATTTGAGGGAGGAGCTTAGAAAAGGTGGGGTTTGGAGCAGGGAGAGACTTGAGAGGTGTATTGACGCCACAGAGTCCACCTCCCCAAATCAGCCATTTTGTCCAGGGGGACTGATCTCAGCAGTCTGGAGACCAGATGTTATTCCAGGAAACCCCCCCAGGCCCCACCTGGAGGTTTGCAAAGATAATTTTCAATACTCTTTTGGGGAAGCCACAATTGTTCCGTGGGTGTAAAACTGATAAAAGTTTATAAGTCTGCAGTATACAAAGGCTCACTGAGTCTTTCCTAACAAAGTTTCTCACACCCCGTACCTGTATCTACAACGGGGATATCTATTGTTGAAGGTCCAGCCTCACTCCTCAAGAAGATTTTTTTTCTGCGCAGTTAACAGATTTTCTTGGGGGGGGGGGGGGGAGAAAAGAGATTAATCACCGCTCAGATTAGGGTTGCCAAACCCCCCAGGTTGGCCAGAGGTCCCCCGTTTTGGGGGGGTTCTTCCCACCACCAGCCAGATAGCCGGCGGGGGAAGCCCTGCCCCCAACACCCACAGTCACCCCTCTCTCTCCCTTTAAGTGGGTGGAACCCGTGTTTCCTCCCAAGCCTGATCTCCGCGAGCTTGCAGAGGAATGCCAGCTTCGTGCTCTTAAAAGGGAAACGCAGCTGCTCTTAAAGGGGAAACGCTGGCTCCTTTAAGTGCAGGGAACTGCCGTTTCTGGAGATCTGGCACACGGGGGGGGGGGCGGACGTCCCCTCCAGGAATGCTCCCAAAGTCCCCTGCTGGGGGTGGAAGATGGACTTGGCAACCCTAGCTCAGATTCCATATCCATTGCTATTGCAGCCATTTATTTGTTTCAGCGTTTATAGGCGGCTCTTCTACAGAGGATAAAATACCATTTAAAATCATGCCATAAAACCAATTTAAAGCACACAGAAGAAGACCCAGACAGAACAATAGCAGGTAACAGTACTGTGTCAACAAATTTAGCACCGTGCTTTTTTTTGCATTTGTGTGTGTGCGTGTGTCCCATTGCCTGGAAGTCATGGAGACCTCTGGCAACTCCTACTGGGGCACTGAGGACATTCAGAGAAGTGGCTTGATGGCCTGCCTCTGGCCTCCCGGCCCTGGTGTGCTCTGGAGGTCTCCCATCCAAATACTTTCCAGGCTCAGCCCTGCTTAGCTTCTGAGATCTGACGAGATCGGGCTTGCCGGGGCTATCCAGGTCAGGGAGCATGGTGCATTTTGAAGGGGAGGGATAGGGGGGAAAGCCCTTTTAAACAGCTGATCCATGCTGAGTAAACTGCTCCGCATGGATCAGCTGTTTAAAGGGGCTTTCTTACGGCTGCTCGAGGGGCTGGCTGCTTAAGAAAGCCCATTGAAACAGCTGATCCATGCTCAGCTGTTCAAAGGGGCTTTCTTGGGCAACCAGCCTCAGTCTGGGAGCCATTTAAATCCCTGCTTTTCTGCTCCTCATGGTTTTTCCTGGGGAGCAGAAAGCAGTTGTTTAAATAGCTCCCAGCCATTTAAACAAAACAGGTGAGTGTTGGGGAGCTTGCTGCCACTCAGCTAATTTTTGTGGAGAGCAGAAAGCAGGGGTTTAAACCGCCACGAACTGCATCAAAATTTGTGAAAGTTCGTGGTGGTTCTTCAGTTCATGAACATTGCTTCACGAATCATGAAACAACCAAAATTTGTGATGAACTTTAGTTCATCAGCCAGTTTGTGCCCATCCCTAAACAGCAGTCACAGGTTTCAGCTCACCTAAACACGGTCCTTTGCCATTAATTACATAGCCCCAAAACTAGCCAAATTAGGAACACCTTGCAAACCTTTCCAAAAATGTCAAAAAGCAGTACACTTGTATCTTAAAGGGGGATTAGTCCATAAATTTGGGGCCACCCTGTAAAGGCCCTGCAAGTAGCTAGTACTGCTGCAAAGTTACAAAGTTAGGATGCATTAACAGAAGCATTGTGTCCAGATCACTGGAGGTGGTAGTTCCGCTCTATTCTGCTATGGTCAGGCCTCACCTGGAATACTGTGTCCAGTTTTGGGCACCACATTGTAGGAAGGATGTTGACAAGCTCAAGCATGTCCAGAAGAGGGCAACCAGGAGGGTGAGAGGGTTGGAATCCAAGTCTTATGAGGGAAGGCTGAAAGAGTTGGGTATGTTTAGCCTGGGAAAGAGAAAGCTTAGAGGGGACATGATTGCAGTCTTCAAGTATTTGAAGGGCTGTCATGTAGAAGATGGAGCGGATCTATGCTCTCTTGCTCCGGATTGCAATACTAGGTCTAATGGGTGGAAATTACAAGGGAGTCGTTACCGGCTAAATATCAGGAGAAACTTCCTAACGATAAGAGTGGTTGAGCAGTGGAACAGTCTGCCTCGGGAGGTGGTGGATGCTCCTTCGCTGGACGTTTTCAAGCGGAGGCTGGATGACCATCTTTTGGGTATGCTGTAGGGCTATCTTTCAGCTATGCTCCTGCAGAGTGCAGGGGGCTGGACTAGATGACCTGCAAGGTCCCTTCCAACTCTAACATTCTATGATTCTCTGTTTAGGGTTGCCAGCCACCCCACCCCACCCGGCCACCAGTGGGGGATAGGATTGCTGCTTTGGAAGGTGGACTCTATGGCGTGATACCCTACTGAAGTTTCTCCCCGAAACCCGTCCTCCTCAGACTTCACCCCTAAGATCTCCAGGTATTTCCCAACCCAGAGTGGGCAACCCTAGTCTACCCTCCAAAGCAGCCATTTCCCCCCCCCAGGGGGACTGATCTCTGTAGTCTGGCGATGGCCTCTCTATCTCTGCTCTCAGCTTCAGCTACGTAGCTTCAAACATAGAAGGGACCTAAAAACAAAGTCTTGGATCTACTTGTTTGCCATTTGCTTTAATCCTGCATTCATCACTACGAGGAGCTTTAATTTTTCCTTCTTCTTCTTCTTTTTTTTTTTGGATACCTGCAAGGCAAGCAGAACATCTTGCAGCCCAACACAGGACGGAGGGATCCTTTCCTCTCCGATGCAGCCCTGCATCCCCCTCAGAAGGCGAACGGCCATTGATCTAACAGTGCATCAAAAGCAGCTGCCATTAAAACCACAGCATTAGAACAGAACTCCCATCGATCCTGCTTCGAGGTTCTTGATATTGATAAAAAAATAACGTTTCGACTCCCACACGGTCGGCATCATCGGGGAGGGGGCAGCTGTCGCCCCCCCCCCAACGCCGCATCTTCAGAGTATCAATTACGGCATTTTCATCAAATACTTTATTACAGAGACCGGCAAACAAGGAAAGGAACATCGAGTGTCATACGCTACGGCCCCAAACCCCTCTGTGGCAGAGATAACAATGGGGCCATTCTGTACGCTGACATATTTTTTGTTTTCTAATGTATTCCGGCCTTTTGTGTCCGCGTATTCTTAAATAACAGGCACAGATGTACCGTTTTCAGAGGTCTTTGACTTGTCACGAGGATACTGTCCTTACCAGCGAAATAAATTGATTGCTAGCGACAATGTTAACTATTATACAAAGAACACAGCTCCGGGGGCCTTTGTTGCATTTTAAAGGGGGGGGGCGATTATTTGTTCCTTATGACAGTTTGCAAGATCTGACGGGTGAAGAAGAAAAGAATTTTTTTTTAACAACAACAACAACGGGGGGAAAAAAGAGAGATTACTGATGAATATGGACGAGGATGGCACCAGGCCGCACAGACAGCGCTTCGAACTGGCCATCCATTATGATTTATTCAAAGAGCCGAACACAGGCGGTATTGAAATGGATTGCTAAAATGAGAAGATCCATAGTGGGAAAAGGCACCTTGCCAGTGCAGTCCTAACCAGAGTTACACCCTCCTAAGACCAGGGACCTCACTGAGGGATGCTAACTTCCAAGTGGGGTTCGGAGATCTCCTGGATTTACCACTCATCTCCAGACTGCAGCGATCAGATCCCCTGTAGAAAATGACTACTTTGCAGAGTGGGCTCAATGATACTATACCCCACTGAGGTCTCCCCCTTTCCCAGATCAATTCCTCTTGAAGCTTCTCTCCAAAATGTCCAGTAGTTTCCAAAGAAGGAAGAAGAAGAAGAAGAAGAAGAAGAAGAAGAAGAAGAAGAAGAAGAAGAAGGTTTATACCCCGCCCTTCACTTGGAGTCTCAGGGCGGCTTACAAACTCCTCTCCCTTCCCCTCCCCACAACAGACACCCTGTGAGGTGGGTGGGGCTGAGAGAACTCTGACACAAACTGCTCTTTTTCAAGGACAGCTGTGCCCGAGCTTGTGACTGACCCAAGGTCACATCAGCAGCTGCAAGTGGAGGAGTGGGGAATCAAACCCGGTTCTCCCAGATTAGAGTCCGCGCACTTAACCACTACACCAAACTGGCGAGATTGGATCTTTTTAACTGAAGGACTTTTAAGGAGGAGATTGGATCTTTTTAACTGAAGAGGCCAGTGATTGAACCTGGGACCTTCTGCATCACGTCAAGTAGATGATGAAGAAGAAGAGATTGGATTTATACCCCCACCCTTCACTACCCAAAGGAGTCTCAGGGTGGCTTACAATCTCCTTCCCCTCCCCACAACAGACACCCTGGGAGGTAGGTGGGGCTGAGAGGGCTCTCTCGAGAACTGCTCCTGAGAGAACGGCTCTGAAAGAACTTGTAACTGAACCAAGGTCACGCCAGCAGCTGCATGTGGAGGAGTGGGGAATCAAACCCGGTTCTCCCAGATTAGAGTCCACACTCCTAGCCGCTACACCAAGCCAGAGTTGGCATCCCTAACTTCAATTAATTTAGGAAAGTGTAACTCTAATTAGGACAGCGCTTAAAGCCGCCGCTTGTGTATGTTGTCAGGGCAGTATTGATAAGCAGGAGAGTGTATGATAAAATTGTTCTTGGACTGTACTGCTTAGGACTAGAGGTGGTCACTCAAGGCGGGCTTGTACATGCCCTCCCCCCCAATCCACCAAACATAGAAAGCTAGCATGTTTCAGGAAAAGGCGGAACTAGAGACCCTGACACTTTGGAGGTTTTCAAATAGAGGCTCGATGGCCATCTGACAGCAGTGCTGATTCTGTGAACTTAGGCAGATCATGAGAAGGGAGGGCAGGAAGGTTTGCCTCCGTGCTTAGTTCCTGTGGCCCTTTCTTACACGCCCAGGGAAATGCTGATCGCCACTTTGGGGTCATGAAGCAATATTTCTCCAGGCCAGTTTGGCCAGGGATCCTGAAGGGGTGTTTGTTTGTTTGTTTTGCCATCTTCTGGGCATGGAACAGGGGTCACTGGCAGCGTTCCCTCTAAGCTGAGTTAGTGTGAGCTAGCTCACCATTTTTTTTAGCCTCCGGCGCACACATGTTTGTCTTAGCCCAGGAAGGATGGCTCCAAAGCAAACTCATTTATGCAGTAGCCAAATCACCTGCTCACAACTTTAATGCCAGTAGTTCACAAAGTAGAATTTTTGCTGACAGGACTCCATAGTTTAGAGGGAGTATTGGTCACTGGGGGTGTGGGGGGAGGTATTTGTGAATTTCCTGCATTGTGCAGGGGGTTGGACTAGATTACCCTGGAGGTCCCCTCCAACTCCACAATTCTATGATTCTATACCCTACATATTAATGAGCATGGTGGGTTCTTTCGTCAAGCAACGAAGGAGGGAGGACTGAATCAGTAAAAATCAGCCGCCTTTACTGGAAATTCAGACAGGATCCAAACCCTTCTAAAATACAAAAGTGGGCTCAGCACAGTCTACCTGGTCCTCACCATTCACACCCAGCAACAACCCTGCGAGGCAGATCATAGCAGCCACCCAGTTATCTCCATTGCTTTGCCAGCATTTGAATCCATGTCTCCCCAGCCTAAATCCAATATCCTCAATTCCACCACACCAGTTCAGCCCACCAGCCATCAGATCTGGGGTTATCAGCTCTGGGACGGGTTGGGAAGTACCTGGAGATTTGTGGGCGGGGCCTGGGGTGGGAGGGCAGGGACTTCATGTCGGAAAAGGCAACGTCTGGTATACAAAGGAGAACAGAAGACCCTGCAGGGGGCAGCAAGAAGACAATTAGATGGCAGCACCTCCTCTCTCCTGTTAAATGTCATTCCTGGTCTGTCTCCAGATTGCTACTCTTAGGGCAATTTTCTCCTTCTTCTCAGAAGTGCCACGCTCAGTCTAAGTCTCTCTCTCTCTCAGCCAGAGATGTAGTTAGAAACCGATCTCTGTCTCTC
The DNA here is from genome assembly GCF_001447785.1 of Gekko japonicus. Lineage (NCBI taxonomy): Eukaryota > Metazoa > Chordata > Lepidosauria > Squamata > Gekkonidae > Gekko > Gekko japonicus. Next base: position 36,460 of record NW_015160865.1, on the reverse strand, counting down.
CTCTTTCCTATCAAGTATGTTAATTCCTAGAATCACAGAATCACGGAGTGGGAAGGGATCTCCAGGGTCATCTAGTCCAACCCCCTGCACAATGCAGGGAATTCACAAATACCTCCCCCTCCACACCCCCAGGGACCCCTGTTCCACACCTAGAAGATGACCAAAAAAACCTCCAGGATCTCCAGCCCAACTCGCCTGGAGAAAAATTGCTTCCTGACCCCTACGTAAACCTTTAAAAGGTAAAGGTAAAGGTCTCCCTTGCTCGAAAGCCAGTTGAATCCGACTCTAGGGTTGCGGTGCTCATCTCCATTTCGAAGCCGAAGAGCCAGCGCTGTCTGAAGACGTTTCCGTGGTCATGTGGCCGGGATGACTAACCACCAAGGCGCACGGAACGCTGTTATCTTCCCACCAAAGTGGTACCTATTTATCTACTTGCAATTTCTTGCTTTCAAACTGCTAGGTTGGCAGGAGCTGGAACTAGAGACGGGAGCTCACTCCGTCATGCAGCACCCGGGTCTCAAACTGCTGAACTACTGACCTTCCACAGCCTGCAGTTCAGTGTCTTAACCACGTAAACCTCTAGCTACTCTTTAATCAGGTTGTGTACCGCTGCTGTGTTAATTACTCTGCCAACAGGGGTTATGGTAGCCCAGATTAAGCACATCTCTGATTAGAGGTAGAAAGATCGCCAGAGGCTGTCACTTCAGTAGGGTATAATGCCACAGAGTCCACTAGTTTGGTGTAGTGGTTAAGAGCACAGACTCTAATCTGGGAGAACCTGGTTGGATTCCCCACTCCTTCACATGCAGCTGCTGGTGTGACCTTGGGTCAGTCACAAGTTCTCTCAGAGCCGTTCTCTCAAGGGTTGTTCTCGAGAGAGCTCTCTCAGCCCCACCTACCTCCCAGGGTGTCTGTTGTGGGGAGGGGAAGGGGAAGGAGATTGTAAGCCGCTCTCAGACTCCTTTGGGTAGTGAAGGGCGGGGTAGAAATCCAATCTCTTTTTCTTCTCTTCTCCCAAGCAGCCATTTTCTCCAAGGGATCTGATCTCTGTCACCTGCAGATCAGTCGTCTTTTCTGGGAGATCTCCGTGCCCCACCTGGAGGTTGGCAACCCGACCTCAAACCTGACATCTGGGAGCTGAAGTGTCAGTCCCAGGAAGAAGGGGGCGTCGCTCTTTTGCAGCTGAGTTCCGTGCGTTTTTGGGGGGGAGGGGAATGTACAGCTGTGAATTTGACAGAGGCTCACAAGTCCCTCGGATGTCCCTCCCTCCCTCCCCCATGTTTGAACAATCTGCTATGCTTCGCTGCCTCTGGCCCCGGGTAAAGATGAGGATGTACTTTAATTACAATAATAATGAATATCGAGAGCGGTGCAGCTAGAACTGCGATCCCAGGCAGGTGGCTTTTGGCAAGTCTGTCTCTTTCTTTAATCTATTAAGCTGCCCTACACGGAGTAATGCACTTCGCCCGTCTGGCTTTAGCACGGTGTATTTCAGTTGTTGTTGTTCAGTCGCACAGTCGAGTCCGACTCTTCGCGACCCCATGGACCAGATCCCGCCAGGCCTTCCTGTCTTCCGCCCTCCTCTGAAGTTTGCTCAAAGTTTGCTCAAAGTATTTCAGTGGTTCTCTCATTTTTTTGGAAAGTAGGGTCCACTTATAAACTTGGTTGTACTTTTCAGGACCCCTCTGCAAAGGAACTACACTACACTCTATTTTCTTCCTTCCCCGACATAAAATGCAGGGATTTCACACCAGCTGACACTCTGAACACATTTATATTTTTATTTCCCATGCTCCTTCTTTATAAAGACATAACCTTACTGAATGGCAGGCTTTTCCCAGGGCCCTTTTGCTGCTCACCGTGCAGAGGAAAACCCAGATTCCCTCTCTCGGCTCACTCCATTTCTCTTCCTCTCTCCGGAGTCTTCCGGGTCACCAGCAAGAGACTCAGGGCCCACTTAAGAGCCCCAACCCCCCTTTTGAGAACAAGTTGTCTGGTTTGAGGACTCAGCTAGATGACAGGTGGGACACGAGATGGGTTGGGGAGACAGTATGGCGTGCTGCGATCATGACACGTGGAGCCCTCCTGCAGCAGGAAAAGCAGGGCCTTCCCGAGGCCATTGCAGCTCAAGAAAATGACACGGGAGGGAAGGCTGAAGATCAATGTTCCCTCTAAGCGGTGGAGTCTTGTGAGCAAAAATTCTACCTTGCGAGCTACTGGCATTAAAGTTGCAAGTGAGCGATTTGGCTACTGCATACATTAGTTTGCTCTGGAGCCATCCTGCCTGAGCGAAGAAAAACAAATTGCGAGCTGGAGGCTAAAATACTGTGAGCTAACTCACACTAGCTCAGCTTAGAGGGAACATTGCTGAAGATACTCCTCCCCTGGTGCCAAGCCTGCAAGCCAAATCCAGCTCCGCAGTATTTTGGGAACATTAGTCCCCCAATGTGACACAAGTCAGGTAGAGGTACCCCAACCCAAGCCACATGTATGGTCTAGCTGAGCCCAGACTGGCAGCCATTCTTAGGCAGAGAAGAATCTTTTCCCATACTTGTTTCCCAATATGCATTTATAACTGGGGATACTGGGGATTGAACCAGTGACACTTCACATGCAAAGCACGTGCTCTACCACTGGGCCACCCAATGTCCCTTCCTATGGAGTCTATGACATGCTTCCATAAGAATATAACATTGTGTTGCATCAGATTAAACCACAGATCTGTCCAGCTCTGCATTCTTCAACTAGAGATGCTGGGAATTGGATCCAGAACCTTATTTTTTACAAAGCACACGCTTTAACCACCATGCTACAGCTGCTACGGTTGTTATCTGTGTCTGTTTTTAATAATGTTGTGAATCCTCTTGAACATGGGCTGTTGGTAGGATGGAGTCTAACCATTTTTAATGAGAAATTAATATCTCCCCCCCACCCTACCCCCTATCTAGTGCACAGCTCAGCTCTCTGAGTTAAGCCACCTGGATTTGCTGCACCAAACTTATCCATGGCCCCGCGGGCATTTCTGAAAGGACATTGGAAATCTTTTCCCTTGTTAAGCTTATCAATGATCATCGCGGCTTCCTCATCCCCACCTGTGCCATGCCTGTGTGCTTCCAGTTAAAGAGTCTTCCAGTTTCCTCTGCAGGCGTCGTGCCCAAATAAATACGTGATCTTCTCCAACCCAATTACAGGCTGCCATAAACATTAGACGCCGCCCAAAATTAGAAACTGTTCATCACTCTCAGAGGAGACCCTGAGTGCTCAGTCACTGCTCAGATCAGGCTAAAGGTAAAGGTAAAGGTATCCTATGCTCAAAAGCTAATTGAATCCCACTCTAGGGGTGCGGTGCTCATCTCTGTTTCCAAGCCAAAGAGCCAGCACTGTCCGAAGACTTCTCCGTGGTCATGGGGCAGGCATGACTAAATGCCGAGGCACACAGAACGCTGTTACCTTCCCACTGAAGTGGTACCTATTTCTCTACTTGCAATTTCTTGCTTTCGAACTGCTAGGCTGGCAGGAGCAGGGCCAGAGACGGGAGCTCACTCGCTCATGTGGCACTTGGGTCTTGAACTGCTGAACTACCGACCTTCCGGTCTGCAGTTCAGTGTCTTAACCACTGAGCCACCCCAGCCCCTCAGATCAGGCTACTAAACACTAATTTAGAGCCCAAATTCAGCAGCCCATGGATTTCAGCTGCCTGTTTTGCAACAATATGAACCCCATGCAGGAAAAAAAATGTTTCTTGTTGCTCACAGAGTTCCCTTTTATCTTGCCTTTCCCACAGGAACCATAGGACATAGGGTTCCCCCCAGCCAGTGGTTCCCAGCGGAAGTCTGAGTGAGTGGGGAAATAGAGAACTCCATCAGTGTGATGACATTACATCACGTCAGGGGGAACCTGGAAGTAATATCAGTCCACTCTAGGACTTGTCAGAAACTCTATGGAAGTAAAACGACAACTGAGAGGCGACATGACAGAGGTTTACAGAATTATGCATGAGATAGAGAAGGTAGAGAAAGAAGTACTTTTCACAGAGAGCCAGTTTGGTGTAGTGGTTAAGTGCGCGGACTCTAATCTGGGAGAACCGGGTTTGATTCCCCACTCCTCCACTTGCACCTGCTGATGTGACCTTGGGTCAGTCACAAGCTCTGGCACAGCTGTCCTTGAAAAAGAGCAGTTTGTGTCAGAGTTCTCTCAGCCCCACCCACCTCACAGGGTGTCTGTTGTGGGGAGGGGAAGGGAAAGGAGTTTGTAAGCCGCTCTGAGAC
>NW_015160865.1:22956-31325 GCF_001447785.1 Gekko japonicus | reverse complement strand
GGGGGGGGGGACAGAGGGGAAATCTTGTCTCTGAGGGAGGGAAGTGGATGGGGCCATCATAGGGGGCAACAGTGGGAGGGTTTCCGGCATTCAGGCCCCGCTAGTGGACCTCCTGATGGCACCTGGGTTTTGGCCACTGTGTGACACAGAGTGGTTGGACCGGATGGGCCATTGGCCTGATACAACACGGCTCCTCTTATGTTCTTATGTCAAATTCCCGGATAACAGCCTGGGTAAAACAAAGAGACAGCAGCAGAGCAGTCAAGACAAGGATACAGAGGAAGCTGAGCGATTTCATTTGCGAGCTCTGCTGCCCCCTCTGGAGTACTGTGGTGTTGCATCCCAGGAGACATTACACAGCCCACTTCCAATAAAACCTATGACTCCTGCCCAGTCCCCACCTAGAGGCCAGCATGTATGGTTGCCAGCTCTGGGTGGGGAAATACCTGGAGATTTTGGGGGTGGAGCCTGGAGAGAGGAGGGACCTCAGCAGGGTACAGTGCCATAGTTCCAGGCAGGGCTTTTTTTGTAGAAAAAGACCAGCAGGAACTCTTTAGCATAATAGGCCACACCCAACAGCAGACACTCATTAGCATATTAGGCCACACCCCCGACAGCATAGCTCGTTAGCATATTAGGCTGCACCTCCATGTTACCAGAAGTGTGGCCATCCAGCCACACTCACCTTTTGCTTCTTATTCTGTTTACCTTGTTTGTGGTCAAAACCCAGGGCCTTTTTTTGTAGCAGGAACTCCTTTGCATGTTAGGCCACACACCCCTAATGTAGCCAATCCTAATGAGTTCCTGCTGTTGGGTGTGGCCTATTATGCTAATGAGTTCCTGCTGGGCGTGGCCAACTCGGGAGCCAGCCGGAACTCCGTTCCTGTGCGTTCCTGCCCAAAAATAGCCCTGGTTCCAGGGGAACTGATCCCTCTCATCTGGAGATCAGTTGTAATTCCAGAAGATCTCCAGGCCCCACCTGCAAGTTGGAAAGCCTACCTGAATGGGGGACCGACACAGAAAAAGATTGGCCCTCTGAACCCACACCTTCCATATGAGGGAGGAGGGGGAGGGAGCGAAAGAATGCATACGTGGCTGCTACAGTTAGCACAACCACAGAAGCATTTTGCTACTCTAAAGGTTTTCTTCAATTACACGTTTGTGCTAAGTTGCTTTTTCCCTGTAAGCCTCCTTGAAGAAGGTGGCCTAGAAAGAGCCCCAAACCAATAAATAATAGTTCTCCTCCCCATTCAGACCATTGGCATTTTCCATGTGTTCCCAGCAGAGCTAAGAGCCTGCAGTAACAAATGCCAAGAGATTCTGAGGGCAGTGTCTGAGAAAGGCAGAGTTTGGGGAGCATGTGACATTGCTTCCAAGTCACCTTCTAGGAATTCCCCCAATATCAATGGTAAAGAACATAAAGACATTGGGAAATTCCTAGAGCGTCTCATGGGGGGGGCATTTTTCCCCTCATGCTCTTCTATTTTTTGAGGCCAGGGGATTGGTGTTGGCTGGTGTTTACCCCCCAAGGAGAGGGAAATGATAAGCTTACCCTGCAGAAAAAAGCCCATATCTCCAGACACCATTGCAAGGGGGCTCCCAATGGAAAGAAACCAACCCAGAGCTTGTGACACCAGTCACAATTCTTCAGCAAGATAAAAATCATGGTGACTCCCTCTGCAAGGCGAAACATATGACACTGTATTTTACATCGTATATTACATACCATGGGAGTGAAGGTGGCATGGTATGGCCCTGTCAGATCTCAGAACCTCAGAAGGCCAGTACTTGGAAGGGGGGCCACCAAAGAAAACTCTGCAGAGGAAAGCTTCTCACTTGCCTCGAAAGCCCCTTCCTGGGATTGCCATAAGTCGGCTGTGACTTGATGGACACTTTAGACACACACATATTACATATCATAGATCATGCACCGCTACGGGAGCGGTGGCGAGGGCAGTAAATGAAGCCTGCATTCCATCTGACCAACAGCTTCGTCTGTTCGAGTCCCACCGTGGCCGGGGTGAGCTCCCAGTCCATGTCCCAGCTCCCGCCCACCCAGCGGTTCGAAAGCCCGAACGGGCGAGTAGATGAATGGGTACCTGCTCTTAAAGCAGGGGAGCACCCTTCCTTCCAATCGTGGTGGCGTGGCGGCGGTTGAGGAGCGGAGTGGCGGCGGCGGTGAAAAATGGCAGCGGTAGCAACGGCAGCGAGGCGAGCGGCTCAAGTGGAGATCGGGGCAGCGAAGCGTGGCAGCGGGGCAACGCGGCAGGCCGGAGCCAATTGGGCGCTGCGACCGAAAAGAAGATCTGCGCCAAAGACGCCATCGCCCGGATTGAAGAACCTCCGTAAGAAACAACAACAACTAAGACCCTGCCATGGGTGCCTGATAGGTAGTCCCTTCCCCTCATTGTGTGTGTGGCCCTAGTAAGGTAATGTAATTAATAATTGTACAATGTAAACCGCTCAGAGCCCTTAGGGGGTGAGCGGTCTATAAATTGAAAGTTACATAAATAAATAAATAAAATATTCATGTTGCTAACAGACCACACATTTGTCATGGTGATTCCCCAGTAGCTTCTGCAACTGTTTCGGTCTGTTCCCCACTGCTTCACACGAATATTCGTCTACCGAATTTTTCAGATCAGGCTGCAACCCAGGGGGTCAGCGGGATTCGTGCAGCACCTGCAATAGGAAAGGCAAGCACGGAAAGATCTTTATGGGGAGGAATGATACCAAACCGTAAAACTCCCCCCCTCCTTCCAATCTCAAGCCACTGGGCCTAACAGCTTCCGCAAGAAAGTAAATGAAAATTCATGATACTGTATTGTGCCCAAGAGCCAGCTTAACCACCGGAGCTATACAATTATTTATTGCTGCAAACTATCAAAGGGAATTGCCCACCAACCTTCTCGCTCCGTGCAGTAATTGATGTGAAGTGAGGCATCGCATCCCCTGCTGACCCCGGCGTAGCGAGAGTCAGATGGATTACATCTAACTCAATTATGATTGATATGATCAAAACCCATGACGCACGACATACCATAACAGGCATTTCTAAGTGTATCTATTGATTGATTCGGTGGAGACAGGAAGAGGGGTAGGGGTACACGGATGGTCTCCGGCATATTGCAGCAAAGCAGCCTTGGAGGGGAAGGAAGGAAGAGCAACACTTTCGACAGCTTCCCAGTGTAAATAAATACCATAGAGAAAAACAGATCCATATCTCCAGCAACTGCCTCTCTTGTGCATTTTGCCACAATCCAGGTGCACAGAAATGAACACATGAGATTGGTTGCATGGGATTATGGATGGGGGTTGTACATTTGCATGTCTATCAGTGTCTTTATCCCATTCAAATCAATGCAGCATGAACAGATCCCGGATCCAACAAGGTGTCTGGAGACACCTGAAAAACAGATTTATTGTAACATAAGCTTTCATGGGCTATAGCCCATTAGACGACATTTTGGGTTCTTTGTTTTAAGTGTGGACTGACTATATCTTTCCTTGAATAGTCATTCCAAGAAGCTTGAGAGAGAGGCTGTGGGTACCTGCTTCGCATACAGCAGGTTCCAGGTTCAGTCTGTGGGTATCTTGCAGGGTTTTGTCCTCACAACAACCCTGTGAGGTAGCTTAAGTGGCTAGCCCAAGGTCACCAACGAACTTCAGGGATGAGGATTTATTTATTGTATTTACCTCATTTAAGCCCAGTCTCTCTCTCCAGGGGGGACCCAAAGCAGCTTATATCATACTCCTCCATTTTATCTTCACAACAACCCTGTGAGGTAGATCAGGCTGAGGATGTGGGACTGGCCCAAGGTCCATGGTAGAGTGGAAACATGAACCAAAATGGTCTAACGCTTGTACCACTACACCACACTGGCTCTTCATTTGAATCCCGGTCCCGGACTCCCAAGTCCGGGTCTGACTGATAGCTCACACTGACTTTCAGTTAGCCTTATATGTTCCCACAGCTGATTCGTACTCTTGGTTACTGATCCAGCAGGTATCGTGCATGCATACACCTCCTTACAAACATGAAGTCTCCTTAACCGGATGGCGAATCACAAAACGAAAATTCTATCTAGTTACCAAAGGGACATATGGCACTTATTACTGAGACATGTACAACTTCTGCCAGATTAATGCGTTCCAGAAACTAATTACACCGCAAGGCTGTGATCCAACTGAAAGCCTGCCGTGATTAAAGTCAGGCTCGTTCTTTCAGGTACAGGTGGACATGTGGTGAGGGCTGATCAGGGTCACACCTGCCGACCCGTCCCACATATCACCACCAGATGCCCAGTTGCACCACTTGTGTGGAAGCCATGCAAGGAGACTCTTGTATGCATGATCTATGTGCGTGAGAAGCAGGGCTCTTTTTGTAGAAAAAGCCCAGCAGGAACTCATTAGCATAATAGGCCACACCCAGCAGCAGGAACTCATTGGCCTATTAGGCCACACCCCCTGACTGCACCGCTCATTAGCACATTAGGCCACACCCCCACGTTACCAGGAGTGTGGTCATCCAGCCACACCCACCTTTTGCTTCTTATTCTGTTGACCTTGTTTGTTGTCAAAACCCAGGGCCTTTTTTTGTAGCAGGGACTCCTTTGCATGTTAGGCCCCACACCCCTAATGTAGCCAATCCTAATGAGTTTCTGCTGTTGGGTGTGGCCTATTATGCTAATGAGTTCCTGCTGGGCGTGGCCAACTCGGGAGCCCTGCTTATACCAAATCAGATCACTGGTCTATCAAGGCCAGTCTTGTCTACTCAGACTGGCAGAAGCTCTCCAGCATCTCAGTTTGGAGTCTTTCACGTCACCTGATCCTTTTAGCTGGAGGTGTGGGTATTGAACCCGGGACCTTCGGCATCCCAAGCAAATGCTCTGCCACTCAGCCATGGGCCCTCCCCGTTCTCAGACCACAAAAGCTAGATGCTCTGGCTTCGTACAAAGCAGCTTCCCATGTTCATAGAGACGCTGACATGGATAGCTCAGATCTCGGAATCTAAGCAAGGTCAGGATGGGCAGCCACGTTATCATTTGAGGGATAAGGAACTTAAGCAACAGGAAAAAGAGAGCCTTTTTTGTAACCATGGAGGAAGAGAAAACTTTATAATCACACTTGTAGTTGTCACAGAGAAAATCAGAAGCCTCCTTTTATTTTATATAGTTTTTTCCCCTTCTTTTGTTATTCTTTCTGTCAATAAAAACTTTTGTCTCTATATAAAAAAGACGGGTAGCCAGACTGTCTGTAGCAGTAGAAAAGAGTAAGAGTCCAGTAGCACTTTAAAGACCAACAAAAGTTGTGGCAGGCTAGGAGCAGTGTTCCCTCTAAGCTGAGTTAGTGTGAGCTAGCTCACAGTTTTTTAGCCTCTGGCTCACACATTTTTGCCTTAGCTCAGGAAGGAGGGCTCCAGAGCAAACTAATTTCTGCAGTAGCCAAATCGCTCGCTCACAACTTTAATGCCAGTAGCTCACAAAGGAGAATCTTTGCTCACAAGACTCCACAGCTTAGAGGGAACATTGGCTAGGAGCTTTCGTGAGTCACTGTTTACTTCTTCAGATACAGCTAGAATTGGGAGTCCATCTGTCCTGTATATGGGAAAGTGCAGTGATTTCAGATTCCAAATGACAATAGCAGGCAAATGAAAAATAGCAGGTGACTGACAATAGCAAGCGCGCTTGGATTAGGTGTGATATCCAGAGGGGTAGTAAGCATGGTAGTAGTCATGAAGTGTCGGACTCAACTGTGCGACTGAACAACAACAACAAGTAGGCGTGGAGAAATCAGCATTGGTAATGAGACAGGAAACCTACGTCTCAATTCAGCCCAGGTGGGTGATTTGTCTTGAGTTCCATTATCAGTTGCAATTCAGCAGTCTCTCTTTCTAACCTCCCTTTGAAATCCCTTTGTAAGAGAATTGCTACTCTTAGGTCGGCAACTGAAGGTCCTGGAAGGTTAAAATGTTCCCCCACTGGTGTTTGAATGTTGTAGTTTCTAATCTCAGATTTATGTCCATTAATTCTTTGCCATTGCCTTTAGCCCTAGACAGTATTTGAAAGGGAGACCACCAAGGAATGCCTGGGTCTCTACCTAGAGGCAGGCAACGGCAAACCACCTCTGAGCATCTCTTGCCTCAAAAACCCTCTGTTGTTGTTGTTCAGTCGCACAGTCGAGTCCGACTCTTCGCGACCCCATGGACCAGTTCCCGCCAGGCCTTCCTGTCTTCCGCCGTCCTCTGAGGTTTGCTCAATTTCATGTTCATTGCATCAATGACACTGCCTAACCATCTCATCCTTTGCCGTCCCCGTCTTCTTTGACCTTCAATCTTTCCCAGCATCAGGGTCTTCTCCAGGGAGGGCTCCCTTCTCATTTGGTGGCCAAAGTATTTGAGCTTCAGTTTCATTATCTGGCCTTCCAGGGAATCCTCTAGGGTTACCATAAATCAGCTGTGACTTGACAGCAAAAAGAAGAAGAAGAAGACGAAGAAGAAGAAGATGAAGAAGACGAAGATGATGAAGAAGAGGAGGAGATTGGATTTATACCCCAACCCAGGGGCGGATTAAGGCTCACTGGTGCCCTAAGCACTGACCAATCTTGGTGCCCCCCTCCTCCTTTCCACACTGACCCCGTCCATTTTAGTTGTTGACCTGTCTGACCAGATATACAATGCAGGTTGCGGCAATACAGAAAGGTATTCATATGATAACACAATGGACTGTACAAACTAAGCTTTTCACCCTTTCCCCAAATTTGTGGTGCCCCCTTTGGCCCTGGTGCCCTAAGCACCTGCTTAGTCTGCTTCATGGTTAATCCGCCCCTGCCCCAACCTTCACCACCCACAAGAGTCTCAGAGCAGCTTACAATACCCTCCCCTTCCCCTCCCCTCAACAGACGCCCTGTGAGGTAGGTGGGCCTGAGGGAGCTCTGAGAGAACTGTCCTTGAGAGAACAGCTCTGAAAGAACTTATGACTGACCCAAGGTCACACCACCAGCTGCATGTGGAGAAGTGGGGAATCAAACCCAGTTCTCCCAGAGTCCACACTCCTAACCACTACACCAAAAGAAGCTCACAGACACCACAGACACACACATCACGCATGTGCTACGGCAGTGGCAACGCCTTCCTGTGCCAATACAGGACTTGAGAAGTTGCGGAGTAAGCTGGTGTTGTGGGAAGGGGAAGGTCCACACTCCTAACCACTACACCAAAAGAAGCTCACAGACACCACAGACACACACATCACGCATGTGCTACGGCAGTGGCAACGCCTTCCTGTGCCAATACAGGACTTGAGAAGTTGCGGAGTAAGCTGGTGTTGTGGGAAGGGGAAGGGTAGCTTGGCCACCGCCCACAGTCTCTCGGCCCCTCACAACTGACAGTGACCGATGCACAGACTCCAGCACCTGTGAGGTGGAAAAGCCTCGTTGCAATGAAACCATTGCAAGTCCTCCAGCCCCAGGATTTTTATGCACTGGATTCTGGTAACGGGCGCTTCCTCGTGGCGCTCGCTTACACGCAGCAAGCGCAGGGGGCCAGTGACCGACCCCGGTGTCTCGACACCGATGCAAAGCGTCTTTGAAATTCATAAATTCAAGAGGAAACCTGTTTTAGCGGGACTGATAGTGCAGTATTAGTTGCTGGGAGTTAATGAGGTCCCGTGTTTGAGTACGACCAGATTAAAATGAAAAACGAACCACATTACATTCGGTTTCAACAATTATTATCAGTTGGCTGTAATATAAATATGCAAATTTCCCCAGCTTGAACTTTCACATCCTCTGTAGAGACCATTCATCTCTTTAAAGTATTAATTTAAGTTGTAAAAGGATCCATACATCACCGCCATGTCATTTTGAAAACAAATATTAATCAATTTTGCACCGGGGGATTGCCACGGACTGAGCGGAACGTCCCCTTGCGTCGAGACGGCACGGCAGCGGCGAGGAAATTTGCATACTCCTCCTTGGCTCAAGGAATCATACGATAAATACAAGAACAAACGCAAGAAACTCCGCCGGCTTTAAGACCTTATCGTCATATGGGCTACGGTGCAAAGACTGCCTTTGAATCCTGATTGCAACGCTATGCAGATTAAGAAAATACGCCGCGTGCCTATCTGTATAACCTTGAAAGCCGGTGACAGCCGACGGGTAGTCATAGGTTCCTCTCGTTCAGTCACAACCCTCCCCCCCCAAAAAAAATGTACAGAAGTTTTCAAACGAGAGTAGAATAGGCTGCCAACTTCCAGGTTGGGGCTTAAGCCCTACTGGTTGACCTCCTGATGGCACCCGGTATTTCTGGCCACTGTGTGATACAGAGTGTTGGACTGGATGGGCCTTTGGCCTGATCCAACATTGGC
>NW_015160865.1:21623-22673 GCF_001447785.1 Gekko japonicus | reverse complement strand
TCACACAGTGGCCAGAAATACCAGGTGCCATCAGGAGGTCCACCAGTGGGGTCAGGACACTAGAAGCCCTCCCACTGTTGACCCCCCCAAAGCACCAAGAAGACAGAGCATCACTTGCCCCAGAGTCCCCTATCTATACCTTGTGGCTAATAGCCACCGATGGACCTCTCCCAACTACTTGTACTGAATTTCACACCGTAGTGAGTTCCATTCCTCTTCCAATCTGATTCGACTAGGAGCATTACTCCTGGCATGAAAGCTTATGTTGTAAAGCCTGACTTCTCCGTTTCTGAGTTCCTTTTCTGCCCTGGCCTGGACGGCCCAGGCTAGCCTAGTCTTGTCAGATATCAGAAGCTAAGCATTGGAGTGGGTTAAGCAGGTTAGTATTTGGACGGGAGACCACCAAGTAAGTTCACGGTTGCTTCACAAAGGCGGACACTGTCAAGCCACCTCTGACTGCTTCTTGCCTGGATAACCCAAGACCAGCGTGATTTTGTCAGATCTTGGAAGCTAAGCAGGGTCGGCCCTGGTTAGTACTTGGATGGGAGACCGCCAAGGAATACCAGGGTCAAGATGCAAAGGCAGGCAATGGCCAACCACTTCTGTTCGTCTCTTGACTTTGAGAACCCTACGGGGTTGCCACAAGTCAGCTGCGACTTGACGGCATTCTCCAACAAGTTCATTTTGAGAACACAGTCCAAAAAAATGTTGGAGTCCAGTGGCACCTTCAAGACCGAAAAGAGAAAAGGGGAAAAAACTGAACCTAAACCTAGAATTCAGAACCTAAAAAGGTTAGTCAAGAATAGAAGAGGGCCAACACATTGGGAACATTTGGCTGTAGAATCTCAGAAGAACATATAGTTGACCAGAGCAATTGTGTTCTGGTCTTTATTCCATATTTTTGTATATGTATGATTGTGTGTATTTGTACATATCAGCCAACGTGTTCTGTCTGTGTTAGACCGCTGAGGAAGGCCTGTAAAGGCCGAAACGCGTTAGGTCTACTTTATTAGCCCTTGTATGTTTTTATATTTGTATATGAGGAATGAA
>NW_015160865.1:19123-21571 GCF_001447785.1 Gekko japonicus | reverse complement strand
AAAGGTTTCCTTCACATCCAGCCGGTACCTTCCCACCCTTAATTTAAACCCGATTGCGAGTCCTCTCCTCTGCAGCCAACAGGAACAGCTCCCTGCCCTCCTCTAAGTGACAGCCCTTCATATCCTTCAAGAGAGCCATCCTGTCCCCCCCTCAACCACCTCACAATAGTTCCTCCTCTCCCCAAACCTTCCTTTTCCCCCAGGCCCCACCCCAAATCACCAGGAATTCCCAAAGAGAACGTGCCAACCCAAGGCTAGAAACATACTGAAAAGGTATAACTGTAGCACAGAAGGCTTCGTTTTCGTATTTAGGTTCCCCCCCCCACAACTACATAACGAGGTTAGTTTTTTTCCCCCAATACGAGTCCCCCACCCAATTACAGAAGTAATGGTTTCTGTTCAACAGGCAGACGTCAGGAGAGATGAAGAGATGAAGTCGCCTTGTACCGAAATAGTCTGTTGGTCCATCAAAGTCAGAATTGTCTACCCTGACTGGCAACAGCTCTTAAGGTCTCAGTTCGGGGTCTTTCGCGTCACCTGCTACCCAATCTTTTTAACTAAAGATGCCGGGGATTGAACCTGGGGCCTTCTGGATGTCAAGTAGATGCTGTAGCCAGGGGTCATTTCCTGCAGGAGCGCACAGGAGCAGAGCTCCGGCAGTAAAGAGCCCAGGGGGTGGGCACATGCAACAAGCCCCGCCCCCTGCTCCCAGCAGCCCTCAGTCAGAGCAAGAAGCAGCCAGGTAAGTTGCAGAGCTCCCCCTCGCCCCCCTGATCCAAAACAGTCCAGTGGCACCTTTAAGACCAAGTTTTATTCAGGTACAAGCTCTCCCTCCTCTGTGAGGACAGATCTGCACGTTCCCCTCCCCCCAATAGCTAGCAATCCAAAACAGTCCAGTGGAGCCTGAGCAGTGGGTGTTGCCTTCTGACACACTTCCAGTGATATCAGGGGGTGTGGCCTATGCAAATAAGTTATGCTAATGAGTTATGCTAATCAGCTCCTGCACCTCTTTTTCTACGAAATGACCCCTGGCTGTACCAATGAGCCACGTCCCCTTCCTAGACGTCAGCTCCTGCTCAACGGCTCTGCCCTGCATCCTTGCTTTGCTCTCTCCCCATGGGCTTTCACCCCCCTCATTAGGATAGCTTATTCCCCAATTGAGAGTGAAGGCAGCATGGTATAGGTCGATCTCATCAAATCACAGAAGCTAAGCAGGATCAGTACTCGGAAGGGAGACCACCAAGGAAGGCTCTGCAGAGGAAGGCAAATGGCAAATGACTTCTGCTCCACATTTGCCTTGGAAGTCCCTTGTTTGGATCATCATAAGTCTGATGCAACTTGACGGCACGTATGTAAGGTTGCGATAGTGACTTGGAAGGGAGACCACCAAAGAAGACTCGGCACAGGACAGCAATGGCAAACCGCCTCTGCTTCACACTTGCCTTGGAAGTCCCTTGCTTGGATCACCATAAATCTGATGCAACTTGATGGCACAAATGTAAGGATGTGAGGGTGACTTGGATGGGCAACCACCAAGGAAGGCTCTGCAGAGACAGGCAGTGGCAAACTGCCTCTACTTCTTCACTTGCCTTGAAAGCCCCTTGCTGGGGTCACCATACGTTGGCTGCAACTTGATGGCATTTACACACACACACACACAATCCCAATTAAAAATGTAAAGTAATCAAAGTAATATTGTTTTCATCATGGGTGACTACGAAGTCACATTAGAGCAAACGCTGTCAAAAGCCTGCTGTGTACACTGTCATTCTGAGCAGAGGCCGAATACTTAGGGTTAAAGCCCAAGGATGAGTGGGTTACTCCCAACTTTTTGTTGTTCAGTCGCACAGTCGAGTCCGACTCTTTGCGACCCCATGGACCTCGTCACGCCAGGCCCTCCTGTCTTCCAACATCCTCCAGAGTTTGCTCAATTCCATATTGGTTGCATCGATAACACTGTCTAGATTTGCATGTCCAGCCACTGTGCGCTATCTCAGGCTTGACCTTGTAGTCTCCAGCTGCACTTACTCGGCTGGGAACGCAAAGCGCGCAAACCATAACCATTGGCTTTTGCTCATTGCGGGGGGTATGTTTGATTTCACTATAAGTCAGAGGCCCTTATACTGAAGGCTATTCGGGGTCATTTCGTAGAAAAAGAGCTAGGGGGACTCATTAGCATAACTCATTAGCATATGCCACACCCCCTGACATCACCGGAAGTGTGTCCTCCCCACAGCCGGCGGCAACCTCCAGCGGGCACCAGCAGGGAGCTCCAGGCCCCGCCCTCCCGCACCTCACCCGGGGGGATGGTGTCCCCCCGCGTCCCCCCCCCAATGACCCCTGACTTCCCCAGCATCAGGGTCTTCTCCAGTGAGTGCTCCCTTCTCATTTGGTGGCCAAAGTATTTGAGCTTCAGTTTCAGTCTCTGGCCTTCCAGGGAACAGTCAG
>NW_015160865.1:13999-17139 GCF_001447785.1 Gekko japonicus | reverse complement strand
GGTAAATAGGTACCACTTCGGTGGGAAGGGAACAGCGTTCCGTGCGCCTTGGTGTTTAGTCATGCCGGCCACATGACCACGGAGACGTCTTTGGACAGCGCTGGCTCTTCGGCTTTGAAACGGAGATGAGCACCGCAACCCTAGAGTTGGATTCAACTGGCTTTCGAGCAAGGGAACCTATACCTTTACCTTTACTTAGGTGATAGTCCTGATGGTGCTCTCACATCGGCTCAATTTGATCAACTAAAGATCTCCTCAAGGGTTACTTATAGGAAAAAAGAGGGTGGGGGGGCAGCGGTTAGGAGGGGCCGCTCAGAGCCAAGATGCAGATGCAGCGCTGAAATTGCATTAGGTGGCCAGTAAAATCAATGGATGGCACCAGATTAGCATGCCTTGACGAGGGGTAGCTGCCAGGGCCTAGAGCATCTGGCAGGACTCACTGCTGTAGACTAGCATGACCTTCTCCTACCTGCTTGCTTGTGAGCACACCACCACCCATTCTCCCAGCTGTACACACTGCCTAGCATAGTCAGGGAAAAAGCATCTGGGTGGTGCACAGAGGTGTGCATTCAGCTCTATCCAAGCTGGGGAAAATAGCGGAAAATAAGTATTTATCAGATCTTCTTTCAGTCAGATATAGAGGGGGGTGTATTTTCAGCTATCGAGCACAGCCAATCCTGGATAATCCTGAAAAAATATCGGGATTATCTGGGGAAACAGGATAGCTGCAGTTAAACAGGGTTCAAAGAGAGTGCACTCCCTTTAAACACCGTTCCGAGTGAAGCCGCAGCTTTACAAATGCATTTAAAGGGACCGCAACACCTTTAAATGTCCTTGGCTCCGTTATGACCTATGGGGACCATTACAGTCAATAATCCCCATAGGCTATAATGGGGAATCTATCAGGGGGTATGTGGGGGTCTGGGGAAGCCTTTTTTAAGGTAGAGGCACCAAATCTTCAGTGTAGCTTCTGGTACCTCTACTCAACCCCACCCCGCCCCCAAGTTTCAAAAATATTGGAGCAGGGAGTCCAATTCTATGGGCCCCCAAAGTAGGTGCCCCCTCCATTATTTCCAATGGAGGAGAAAACAGCAAAAAAGTAGGGACTGATGTCAAACCAGAGAGTCTCTGCAGTAGAAACTAAAGGGTGGGGGGGGGGCCTTTTTGCAGAACCAATGCCACTGGGGCAATACCAGCTCAAAAAATCCAAGCGAAGGGGTTGCATCATGTACAGAGTGCCAAATAGTACCAGTGCAATGTACTAGTGCCCAGCAAAAGCCAGTGCCTTCCCTTACATGTTTTCTTTTTTCCTCCACTGAAAACAATGGAGGATGGGGACACTTTATTTGGGGGCCTCTGCAGACTCACTGGTTCTGCTGGACACTCTGTACACGCACTGTCTGTGCTGTGCTTGCACATACACCCTGCTTGGATCTGTTGAACTGGCATTGCCACAGTGGCACTGGGTTCTGCTGGGCATGGAAAAATCCCCCCTCACCTTCAGTTTCTCTGGTTTGACATCAGTCCTTGTTTGTTTGTTTTTTGCTGTTTTTTTCCCAACCATTGGAAACCATGAAGGATGGGGGGATAGAATTTGGGGGCCCATAGAATTGAACCCCCTGCTCCAATCTTTTTGAAACTTGGGGGGTGTTTTGAAGAGAGGCCTCAAAAAACAGCCCCTTCCCAGACCCCGGGATTCCCCCAGATAGATCCCTCATTGACTACAATGGTCCCATAGAGTATAATGGGACCAGGAAAAACTGGGATTTAAAAAAGAAAGAAAGAAAGAAAAACTCCAACAACCCTGAATCTGAATACCATACCAGTATTGGAATTTGGGTTTTTCAGGAATCCCAAATCTGCGGGTCCAATATACCCATATATTTATTTTTGTGTACACCCCTACTGTGAAGTCAGCTGTGAATGTGATCAGTGAGGACGACGTGAGGAAGGATGTGGGCTCGTGGGTGCAAAGAGAGGCACGGGCAGAGGGAGGGACAGGGCCCTGGGCACTGTCTGCCCAGATTCGCTTCCCCCCTCCAAAAAAAGAATGGAATGGACCCTGGTTAGCATTGTCAGCTCTGGGTTGGGAAATATCTGGACATTTGGGGGGGGTGGAGCCTGCGGAGGGCTTGGTCTGGGGAGGGGAGGGGCCTCATCAGGGTATAATGCCCCAGAGTTCACCCTTTGAAGCAGTCATTTCCTCCAGAGGAAATGACCTTGGTCCTCTGGGGATGAGTTAGAATCACAGTTCCCTCTAAGCTGAGTCAGTGTGAGCTAGCTCAGAGTTTTTTAGCCTCTGGCTCACAGATTTTTGTCTTTGCTCAGGAAGGATGGCTCCAGAGCTAACTCATTTGTGCAGTAGCCAAATCGCTCCCAACTTAAATGCCAGGAGTTCACACAGTAGAATTTTTGTTCGCAAGACTCCACAGCTTAGAGGGAGCATTGGTTGTGACCAAAGGACAGTAGCTGAGTCAATTTAGCTTTTAGGGAGAATTCAGGCTTGATTTGACTAAGAACCCGCTTTTGTGTCTTAGTTGATGGCCCTACGTCTATTCCTCTAAAAGGGAGAGCAAACACACAGAGGCTTTTCAGCCGCCACCCTTTCCCCAAGCCAACTCCAGTGGTCAATGAAGCCTCTAGAATGGCCATCAGCAAAGTATGAAAGGGCTGTCACTGGAAGGGGCGTGAGCAAGAGCTTTGCTTCTGCGTCATGGCCTCTTTGCATCTTTCCTGAAAAGAAATGGAATGCCAACTGCTATTACCGTGAGTTGAACCCCAAACAGAAAGTTTTCCTCCCGTCTCCTGGCTGGTCCCGTCAATTTAAAGCGTTTACATGCAAATCTGGGAGAAGGTCCTAAATGGCTTTGGTAAAGGTAAAGGTTCCCTTGCTCGAAAGCCAATCGAATCCGACTCTAGGGTTGCGGTGCTCATCTCCGTTTCAAAGCCGAAGAGCCAGCGCTGTCCGAAGACATTTCCGTGGTCATGTGGCCGGCATGACTAAACACCGAGGCGCACGGAACGCTGTTACCTTCCCACCGAAGTGGTACCTATTTATCTACTTGCAATTTCTTGCTTTCGAACTGCTAGGTTGGCAGGAGCTGCAACTAGAGACAGGAGCTCACTCCGGCATGCGGCAC
>NW_015160865.1:11912-13895 GCF_001447785.1 Gekko japonicus | reverse complement strand
ACACAAAAAAAAAAAAAGAGTGAGTGTAAAGCTAACAAACTAGATGCGGAAGATTAAAGCCTGACTGGTTATGTTCCTCATAAGGTGGACTGTGTTGTCTCCCCCTTTTGATTAGCATACAACCAAGGCAGGGATAAGTCTTGCGACCAAGCGTTTATGGCACTTTAAATCTTCATTCAGCCGATGCAAAGGGACACTGAATGAAGATTTAGGACTCCATAAAACTGCCGAGCAGTCTCGCAGTGGCTCTCTTTGCGGGCACAAGAGGCTGCATCTATGTTTCGCCTTTTTTTGTTGTTCTTCTTCTTTTGGAACATTTGGAAGTAAAAAATGCCTCTAGTCCTGTCTGGATACCAGATTCCGTCTTGTTTCCCATTAGATTTTCACGCCTCAGAGAAGCGGTAACTTTTCAGAGGTGTAACTGCTTATAGGGCATCCCTGCCTGGGGTTTGGACCCCCTTCTCCTTGAGTCCTTCTGAAAAGTACTCAGAAACGTGGAGTGATTTCAGCAAGAGTACTTTATTTAAGCAAGAACAAGACAAAGTAAGCCAGCTCGCAAGCCGGTATATAAGCACAGAAAACCCACCACCAAAACACGCCCCCATTCACCCTATAGGTTATTTACAGTAGCCGAGAGTCTCATAGGCTCTCGGCTGCGGACTTGGCCCTCTGATTGGTGTGGGCTAGGATCCGCTTGGCTATTGTTCATGCTGAGCGAAGCTTTGGGCTAGCGCTTGACCGCGTGGTTCAACAGTCGCGCACGTGGTAATGGCGGAGTTTCTCTCGCAAATGTCTCTACAGAAATGTTGCAGCCCCCTCCCCTTTTGTGTCTCTCGAAGGTCAGAGACAGCAACGGAGCACAAGACCTGGTCATGCATCTTTTAAACGAACTGTTCTGCCTTCTAATTTATCCACAGATGTGGAAGTGGTCCATTTACCTAGTCCTGCTTCCAAAGTGGTACTAATGCACTAAGGCCCTTTCTGCGCTCTCCTTTCAACCCATGTTCACCACCGCATCCGCCAAGCAATTCTGCCCTAAAATCGAGTTCAATCTTCTTTTTAATCCAGCCCTCCCCCCATTCTGCCCTAAAATCGAGTTCAATCTTATTTTTATTCCAGGCTCTCCCCCCCCCCATTCAGCATTACATGACCTCCCTTCAGTGCTCAGCCCGGTTTCAGCCTGCTGTTGCCCTGGGTTATTTGCATGCTGTTTTGCTGTGGATTTAAATTGCTTCGACTTGAACACTGAGACCGATTTCACACAAGAGCTGCACCACGGTCGCGCCTCCCTTTTGCCCCGTCTCCATTGGTCAATTTCCCACTTGAAGCCGCACGGCCGCATTTTGACCTGCGGCTTCGCCCGATTTCCCCTGCGGTTTTGTGGCCCTCAAAAAACAGGATCACGAAACCGCGGGGGGAATCGGGCAAAGCCATGGGTCAAAATGCGGCCGCACGGCTCCGAGTGGGAAATTGGCCAATAGAAGCGGGGCAAAGGGAGGTGCGACCGTGGCGCAGCTCTTGTGTGAAATCGGTCTGAGAAAACCTGGAGCGGCAGGCAAATGTGGAAAGGACCTAAGAATCCACCACAGAGCTCTCTTTTCATTTAGGTCCTGCACCAGGGCTACGGTTGCCAGCCTCTAGGTGGAACATGGAGAAGGCAAGACTCACTGGAAAAGACAGTCATACTAAGCTGAAGGTAGTAGGAAAAGAAGACTCAACATGAGATTATTTATTTAATTTATACCCTGCCCTATCCCACAAGTGGACTCTGGGCGGCTTACAAGAGTCATAAAACCAATGGTACCACAGATGGCACAATAACCAATAACAGAAAGGACCCCTGCCTCATGTCAGGTGAAGAATAGCTCCGGTGCCCAGGTAGTGTTATCTAGGCAGCAGGGCACTGGGAGGGGTCATGAACTGGGGAGGCCAGAATGGTTGAACGTCCGCCGCCTCGACCGAAAGAGAGTCGGAACAGCTCCA
>NW_015160865.1:0-11882 GCF_001447785.1 Gekko japonicus | reverse complement strand
AGTGTCGGAACAGCTCCATTTTACAGGCCCTGCGGGACTGTGATAGGTCCCGCAGGGCCCTGATCACGGGTGGAAGCATGTTCTACCAGGTTGGGGCCAGGGCCGGAAAAAAGCCCTTGCCCTGGTTGAGGCTAAGCGGACATCCCTCGGACTGGGGATCACCAGGACGTGCTGACTGGAAGAGGGTAAAGCTCTCCGGGGCTCGTATGACGAGACTGCACAGATTGAGGCCGACTTCCCACAGCCGCTGCTCCGCCCTCGCTCTTCCCTTTCCCCCGATTGTAGGCGTCGATTCCCCACTATTTGCTGCGCGGCCGCAGTTTGACCCACAGCTTCGCCCGATTTCGCCTGCGTCTTCTGGATCCTCAAAAAAACAGGACTGAGAAGACCCGCGCAATCGTATCGTTGTGCTCACCCAGCCAAAAATTCTTCCTGATCTTTAGGCAGGACAGTTTTATATGATGTGTGGGCACAGATGGTTTGCCCACATCTGGGTGGCTCAGGAAAGCCTGATCTCATCAGATCATGGAAACTAAGCAGGATTGGTCCTGGTTAATATTTAGATGCAGGGCTCTTTTTGTAGAAAAAGCCCAGCAGGAACTCATTAGCATAATAGGCCACACCCAACAGCAGGAACTCATTAGCATATTGGGCCACACCCCTGACAGCACAGCTCATTAGCACATTAGGCCACACCCCCATGTTACCAGAAGTGTGGTCATCCAGCCACACCCACCTTTTGCTTGTTATTCTGCTTATCTTGTTTGTTGTCAAAACCCAGGGCCTTTTTGTAGCAGGAACTCCTTTGCATGTTAGGCCACACACCCCTAATGTGGCCAATCCTAATGAGTTTCTGCTGTTGGGTGTGGCCTATTATGCTAATGAGTTGCTGCTGGGCGTGGCCAACTTGGGAGCCAGCCAGAACTCCGTTCCTGTGCGTTCCTGCCCCAAAATAGCCCTGTGATGGGAAACTTCTAAGGGAGTTCAGGTTTGCTATGCAGGGGCAGGCCGTGGCCAACCACCTCTATTAATTGCTTGCCTTAAAAGCCTATGGGGTTGCCATAAATGGGGTACAACTTGATGCTTTTTCCACCACCACAGAGGGTTTGCTGAAGCTTTGGGGTGCCTCTCGGGGAAGGGCACTGCTATTGTGTATTTGTGTGCATGTGCATTTGGTGGCTGATTTCTACATTGTTATTTTCCCATATGTGTGATTCTTTGGATTGCTTCATTGCCCATCTTGGGTCCCACTTCATTGTGGGACAGGGCCCAAAATCTTTTCTTAAAATGTCATTGTTCTGAAATTGTAGCGGCTGATTGTTTTTCGAGGCACCCATTAGCCACCCTGAGCCTACCGGGCGGGCAGGGTATAAATTCTCATATATCGTTCCCATGAAGTGTGCACATTTCCAAGCATTATTTGAGCATCAATAAGCAAGTACTATACATACAAAAGACTGCATTATACATATAAATGCCATATAAATTGATTAGGGGGAAAATGCGTACACAATAGAAACAGATCTACAAAACCAAGAGAGCAAAGCGAGAATCAAAACCGTTGAAAGCAAGTATAAAAAGATAATGAAATGGGGAATAGCTCCTCATATTTACACCCCGATAGCATCAAACCCTGCTAGCTATCTCCCCCCTTGGAACTAAGGATCCAGTCACAAAGATCCTTTATTGTGGGTTTTCCTGCAGACTATAACTCGATTTTAATAGAGAATTTTTCTAATGCATCATCTGTCTGTAAAAGTTTCCCCCTTTAAACAGTTCCCTGAAAAGAGGATTCTGTGTAGACCAATATAATTTTTATGCATTAAAGGCTTTCCATTCAGGGCCGTCTCCAGATATACAGGTTTTAGCTACGGCACCGGGTTTATACTGCATCCTTTAAAAAATAAAGATTATAAGCACGGAGGCGTCTCAGTCAAGAACTGGTAGCAAGGTAGCTTGGACAAAGTTTGCAGCTGCTTTCCCGTTGAATAATATACGACGGGGAAGGAATGTCATAATCTCGTTTTACTGTAACTGATGCTGTGGTTCGACATTCACCAGAACAGGAACCGTAAAGTCCTGGCTTTCCTTTGCATGCTAAACGTCAGGACCCCCAGTCTCAGCCACACAGCTGCAAAGGAGGAGGAGGATACACAAGGTGTGACGGGCGGGGAAGGGGTGTTTAATAGAGGGTGCAGAATAGACAATACCAAGATAGTTAGGCCAATGTGTTGACTTATTATAAGGCGGGTTTCATACGTGCAACAGAAGATGAAGCAGTCGATTGTCAACTTGGGCAAAATGCATTCAGATATTTATACCCTGCTTTTCTCTCCAATGGGGAATCCAAGCAGATTAGAGCATTGGTTCCAATCTTCCATTTTACCCTAACAACCACCTTGTCACGTAGGTTAGTTTGATGCAAGGTCGGTGGGCAATGCTCCCTCTAAGCTGTGGAGTCTGGTGAGCAAAGATTCTACTTTGTGAGCTACTGGCATTAAAGTTGTGAGTGAGCAATTTGGCTGCTGCATAAATTAGTCTGCTCTGGAGCCATCCTTCCTGAGCTAAGACAAAAATGTGTGAGCTGGAGGCTAAAAAGCTGTGAGCTGGCTCACACTAACTCGGCTTAGAGGGAACACTGGCGGTGGGGGGAGGGGAGTTGCTGCAAAACAACAGAAGATGGATGAAATTGACGTTTCCCCTACCTCTGTGTTTGGCCTACAACCCATCCTGTATCCCATCCCTCCCAGGGTTGCCTCTCCAGGTTAGAAAATTCCTGGAGATTTGGGGGTGGAGCCCGGGGAGGGACCTCAGAGGGGTAGAATGCCACTGGAACTGGTCTCTGCCACCTGTCAACCAGATGATCTCCAGGCCCCACCTGGACATTGGCAACCCAGCCTCTCAAATCTAGACTCTAAAGAAGAAGCCAAAGTAGAGGACGGGAGTCAGGTAAGAAGCACGGTTAGGGACAGCTGGAAAAGCGGGACATCTTCCCTCGTGCCTGCCACTTCTTCCCGACAAAAGTTCCCCTCTCCAAAATGCATCCATATTAAACAGCAAACACGGGGAGGGAGACCTTGTGTTTGCCACCGAACGTCAACTTCTGGCTTAAACCATCTTCAGCACGTAACGCAACACATATTACGGCAAACCCCCCCCCCCCGTCTCTCTAAGGCAATTACCGCGGGGGCTCGTGAAACAGGACTCAGCCCCCGTAAAGCCAATGAAGTTATGACAGCTGCCGCCCAGGAGGAATCAAAGCCGAATAAAAGACCGTCTCTGTGGCAGACAAATGATGATAAAGTGAGCCTTTTAGTCAACAGTCAATGGAAATTGACAAGGCTAAACCCCACCACTAATGAACAGCCGAACCTCTGCTATCGGCGAGCGCGCAGAAAGTTTCATCTGAATAAGAGGGTTGAGATTAAATTCAACCGATTTCTTTTTCTAAAAGAGTAGCATATATCCTTTACCATCCATTAGGACTAGAAGAGTGGGTGTCAGCAGAAAGGGGGGGGGATTGTGAGTTGGATCCAGCCAGTTTTTTCACCCAATGTCTTCCAATTCTGCTCCTTACCATGGCCCCTATCCCACATGGCATTTGTACATGCGGATCCTGAGAACTCTAGCATAGCCTTTGGGGGGGTGGGGTGAAGGGGACCCGTTACCCTTTTTCACAATCAGAAAACCTGGTTGGATCCAACCCGTAGGCCCAACCACAGGTGTGCAAATTGGCTTGAAAAGAACGGTAGTGTTTGGCTTTCCGTTTCCTTTCTCTTTTTCTATTTTTCCCCCCAGCCCAAAGTGGATTTCAGATGGCATCTACGTCACACGGCAATAATGATACAGAAAGCACAATTGCCGCCGGATGCTTCGTTATCAGTTCTTCCAGTTTTCAGATTCTTATAGATTAATCTCAGATACAGAACGAGCGTTCGGTTTACGGACACAGCGCCCTGTCGGCTGAGCTATGGAGGGTGTAATAACTGTGCGCAACAAAAGGACAGCTGCACATTAATAAATATGTAATGTTTGATTAAAAATATGGATCGTATTTCTCCAGCACCCACCCCCCACACCACCACCCTCAGCAATCCAATTGCCGGCTACCCCCAAGGCAGAAGATGCGATCTGGCAGGCATATTTCTTGCTTGCTTTGGAAATCCAAAACCCAAACGTTTCCCTGTCCCAGCTGTTTCCTATTGTTCGTGTTTATCAGCTCAAAGGGCGAAAAGAGGAACAAAGAGGGAAAAAAATTTGCTTGCATTTCAAATGTGCCAGTCAGTCAGTCCATTGTTAAAAGAAGAAAGCTTAATTGTCTATGCTGCCAAACTTCTTTTTGGTGAGTGTCCAGTTTTTAAGAAAAGCTATTCAGCTGTGCAATTTGTTTAATACATGGGGGGGGGGGGGGAAGCTGCACATGAAATCACATGTTTTCCAGAAGGGAAGGAGGGGAGAAGGGACAACCGTACCCATAAGTTGTGGGTCTGAATCACTTTGGCCACGGCTTTCAAATTAGCACCTTCTACTGCTGATCAGGGGAGCTGCGGTGGCTCAAGTGGTTAAGACGCTGAACTGCAGGCTGTGGAAGGTCCGTAGTTCAGCAGTTCAAGACCCGAGTGTGCCGCATGACGGAGTGAGCTCCCGTCTCTAGTTCCAGCTCCTGCCAACCTAGCAGTTCGAAAGCAAGAAATTGCAAGTAGATCAATAGGTACCACTTTGGTGGGAAGGGAACAGTGTTCCATCTGCCTTGGTGTTTAGTCATGCCGGCCACATGACCACGGAAACGTCTTCGGACAGCGCTGGCTCTTTGGCTTTGAAACGGAGATGAGCACCGCAACCCTAGAGTTGGATTCGACTGGCTTTCGAGCAAGGGAACCTTTACCTTTACCTTTTTACTGCTGATCAGACTTTCTACATTAGTATTTCTCTTGATATTAATCTAAGGAGAACCCTGCTGAATAGGACCAGTGGTTCCAATCCAGAATTCTGACTCCTGCAGTACTTACCCACATGACCCAGAAAGGCCACAAAGGCCAAAGAATACAGTGTTACTGTCATCTACCAGCTACTAACATTCAGAGGTATACTGCTATTGGAACATGGAGTTCTAATCAACCCAAATCAATCTAGCCATTTGTTAAATTTGTCGAATCCCCTTTCAAAGCCATCTAAAATTAAATCAGTGATCTTTGCTACATCCCGCGGCAGCGAGTTCCATAAGTTAATTAAAAAGGTAAAGGTTCCCTTGCTCGAAAGCAAGTCGAATCCGACTCTAGGGTTGCGGTGCTCATCTCCGTTTCAAAGCTGAAGAGCCAGCGCTGTCCGAAGACGTTAATTACGTAATAATAAATAATAATTAGTAAATAAGAAGTAACAGTATACCAGGTCTTGACCAATGTTCATTGGCTTTAGGAGCCACCCCAAAAATCTAGGACCTAGACTTATTTTTCAGCCTTCAGGTTTTTATATTTTAATGACCACATTGTCACATTATTGCTGCCGCAATAATTTGAAACTCTGCACAATTTATTGTCATTTTTAAAGTAGGGATGCCAGCCTCCAGGTGGGACCTGGGGATCCCCTGGAATTAGAGCTCATCTCTAGACTACAGAAATCAGTTCCCCCGGAGAAAATGGATGCTTCGGAGGGTGGACTCTGTGGGATTGTACTCCACTGAGGTCCCTGTCCTCCCCAGGCTCCATCCCCGAATCTCCAGGAGTTTCCCAACCTGGATCTGGGGAACCTACCCCCCATCCCCCACTGGTGACCATGAGGGACCTGGTAACCCTATTTTAAAACTATAATAAAAGTGTTGTAGATATGGGATTGCCCTGCTTATCATCAGAACAAAAAGCTAACCTGGGCCCCCCAGTCTTTTTCAGTCTATGTGCTCCTTTGGAATCCTTTTACCGCTTGGTGAGCACAGCCACAAAATGGCTGCTCCAAGAGGTGGAGCCAGCCATAAAATGGCTGCCACGGCTTACCTTCAGTCACACAGTGAAGATCCTCGTGCTGTGGAGGCAGCTGCTGCCAAAGTGAAGCTTTTAAAAAATCTGAGCAGCCAATCAAATCTCCAATGGCCAATCAGAAAATTTAAGAACAGAAGAGAAGCCAATGTTGGAGCAGGCCAATGGCCCATCCAGTCCAACACTCTGTCACACAGTGGCCAAAAATACCAGGTGCCATCAGGAGGTCCACCAGTAGAACCACAACACTAGAAGCCCTCCCACTGTTGCTCCCCCACCAAGCACCAAGAATACAGAGCATCACTTGCCCCAGACTGAGAGTTCCTACCTATACCTTGTGGCTAAGAGCCACTGATGGATCTCTGCTCCATATGTTTACCCAAGTCCCTCTTGAAGCCGTCCATGCTTGTAGCCGCCGACACCTCCTGTGGCAGTGAATTCCATGTGTTCATCACTCTTTGGGTGAAGAAGTACTTTCTGTTCTCCGTTCTAACCTGAGTGCTCAGCAATTTTATTGAGTGCCCACAAGTTCTTGTATTGTGAGACAGGGAGAAAAGTATGTCTTTCTCAGCCTGCTTTGTCCCATGCATAATCTTGTAAACCTCAATCATGCCACCCTTCAGTCGTCGTTTCTCCGAGCTAAAGAGCTTGCTGGGCAAAACTCCACCTGGCTTTACATCTAACCACACTTGGCAGGTACCAGGAAAGGTATCCATGGTTGCCATGGTTGGGGACTCCTGTGCTAACCTCTATCCCTCCCCTAAATAAGCCTTGTACTTCTGCTGGAAAACACCAAGCAGCACAGACAATGAGTGAGTGATGACATCACTCGGCGCCACGATGACATTTCTAGGCACCCTGACACCCCAGCACCTTGGAATTGTTGAGCCCTGCGATACACACCACCAACAACCGGCACAGCGTTTTGCAGAATAGCACAAAGGGATATGAAAAAGATCCCTGTTTCAAAGCGCTTATAATCTGCAATTTCACAGAGAGGTCAAGGCCACTTAAACATTCCAAAACAGCTAATTATTACAAGCCAGAGCTATTTATCTCATATTTTCTCCTTCTGAGAGCACTCCTTAGGATACAACACGCTTTAAAGGTTCACAGTTTATTGTATCAGCACAGAACTCGATGAAGTAGGTTAGGCAAAGGGATAGCGTAAGGTACGAGCCCCCCCCCCCCAGCGAGTTACAAAGATGAAGCTCCTTCCCAACAGAAAAGACGTTTCTTTTGGTTTTAAACACAGTATTCCTTTCCTGGTGCTTTCTCTCCCCTTCGTTCCTTTCCCTCCCCTTTCTTCCCCCCCCCCTTCCTCTCTAGCTAAAAGGCTCATTTTCTCAGTGTGGCTCTTTTTGGCAAAGTCTCTGCCTCCTGAACCATAAAGAATAATTGGCAGGTCTTGGCAGAACCAGCGATAATATTGAACCTGTAATTGTCTCGCGTCTTTGTTTACAAGTGGGGAGAGTCAATACAATATGATTGACGCACGCCCCAGCTGCTCCCATGTCGCTCGCAAAAGGCGGGTGTGGGTGTGGAGGGGGTTATATTTGGAAACTTCTGTCTAATTAAGCAGACAACGGACGGGCCACCACCGTTTCAAAGTGACAAGATGTCTCTTCTCAGGAGAGGGTTACGGCTCCCTCTGCCTCCCTCAGAAGCAGGCAGGAGTCGAACGAGGCACTTCCTGGGTGGCGTAGTGATGCCTTTTCGTGGTGAGTCGCAGTACAAAAGGGGTCATGGTTCAGTGGCAGAGCCTCCTAAGCCAGAGGCCTCCGGTGTGGTCCCCAGCACTTCCAGTGAAAAGGATGTTTCCCAGCACGCAGGGCTATTTTTGGGCAGGAACCGGCTGGCTCCTGAGGTGGCCACGCCCAGCAGGAACTCATTAGCATAACAGGCCACACCCAACAGCAGAAACTCATTAGGATTGGCTACATTAGAGGTGTGTGGCCTAACATGCAAAGGAGTTCCTGCTACAAAAAAAGCCCTGGGTTTGGACAACAGACAAGGTAAACAGAATAAGGAGCAAAAGGTGGGTGTGGCTGGATGACCACATTTCTGGTAACATGGGGGTGTGGCCTAATGTGCTAATGAGCTGTGCTGTCAGGGGTGTGGCCTAATATGCTAATGAGTTTCTGCTGTTGGGTGTGACCTGTTATGCTAATGAGTTCCTGCTGGGCTTTTTCTACAAAAAGAGCCCTGGCAAGAGGCCTCCGGTGTGGTCCCCACTTTCCAGCACTTCCAGTGAAAAGGATGTTTCCCAGCAGGAACCCCTACCGTGTAGGCAGGGCTGGTGTTAGCACACCCTGAGGTAGGATAGCTGCCGGGGCCCAGAGCGTTGGGCAGGGCCACTGCTGCAGAGCCTAGCCTCTCAATCAAACACTGCCAGGGAAGGAGGTGCAGGTAATGTACAATGGAGGCACTCCTGGTGGGCACAGCGGTGGTGCTCCCATCTGCGAACAACAGCCAGCTCCATTGGGGAAAGGATGTAACCGTCAGTGGGAAGGCTCCCAAATAGGCAGGGGGATAAAGGACACACAAGGAGGTGAGGATACATGTGGGCTGGAAGGAAGTCACAAACAGGGGTCCTGAGGGGTCAGATAAGGAGAGGCTCCTGGGCACACTCTGCCCAGAGGCCTCCTATAGCTGGAACCGGCCCCACAGGTAGGATTGGACAATATTGGGCTATTGTCAGACTCCTGCAGCGATCAGTTCCCAACAGCTTTCATTCAAAGAAGTTTATTGAGACATTGAGAGTATGAAGACTTCTTAACCATTTTGTGTTAGAACTGAAGAAAAGTGCCCGTTAGCGAGCACATATACGTTATTCAAGGAGACCCCCCCTGATGGCCCAGGGCCAATCAGGAATCAGGTAGAAACCTGCCAAACTAACGGGCTACTTTTCCCAAGAGAAAGAGTACACCAGGCACTGAAGGTCATAGAAACATAGGAGTTGCAGCAAAAATTAAACTTAACGTTCCAGAGTCACTCCACTCCCATGGCAGCCAGGGCTGGACAGAGGCCTAGCTGAAAGCTATCTAGCTGATTGGTCTGACTCGGTACGACACAGCTCCGTATGTGCCCTCAAGACTGCAGAGCAGAGAGTAAAATAAATGGGCGGCATGGACCCGTCAGGCTGCCGCAACACCTGTTGGTTCTTTCTAACTTGGCATAGGTATAAATACTTGCAGCACTGACACTCTACATGTGCAGAGGGTCATGTACACAAGCCAGAAGGATGAGAGCGAGAAGCAATTGTGTGACTGAACCCCAAACAAACAGACCAGTTTTGTAGCCTCACCATGGGGAAGCTGAGATGTCAGTTTTAGACCTCTGCCTCACTCCCCACACTACCTCCAGCTTCTATTCAGGCCTCTTTTCTGGCAAGGCTTACTTGGTTTTGCCGATTGGAAATCTTCACTGTCAGTTTCCAGCTCTCTGCGGACTTCTTCCCTCCTTCAACCTTCTCACCAGAGGGCCAGGTATTTATTTTTATTTTTATTGATTTATTTGGATTTATATCCCGCCCTCCCCTTATCGGGCTGAGGGCGGGTTCCAACAGTATAAAATACAATATAATTAAAGCCACATTAAAACACCATCTAAAATAACTCATACCAGGGAAACGAAGGAAATTTCTTCCTTATCCTTCCTGTTCGTTTTCGTTTACCCTCACCCATACAACAAAAGGAGCTTTTTTCAGTTCGTTTGGATTTCATTCATTTGTAAATGAATGCATATCCCCCATAATGACTTTCCCAAGTTCCCTCAGGCTCCTTCATGATGGAGGAGGAAGAATTTGTATTGCATTTCTTCTATTTCATTGTGTTGTAAACTGCCCAAGAGCCTTTGGGCTGAGGGACAGGATATAAATTGGTCAGTTAAGAATCTGGTCCAAATCTAACCATCGGCTAGCCCTGCAGAAAACCTGTGACTCATCAAGCCAAACACAATCCAGCAGGCCACGGGTCATAAACTGAATTTGTTAGCCCACCATTGGCTCAATAAATTGCTCATTGTTACCGGGATTTCCTCCTAAACCCGGGGAGGAGGTATCAAGAGCGTTCCCAGGAATACCCTGACCTGGAGAGACTCTCTACTCTCACTACTGCCGTCCATCTGCTTTTTTCAGTATCACTTCCAACAACGTGCCTCTGGAGTCAAATCACAGTCGTCGTCCCCCCCCCCAGCATTCAGATAGAAAATAATGGCCTTTTATGCACTCTCCTTTTAATCCATCTTCACTGCGCTGTTCTCCAAGCAATTTTGCACTAAAATCAAATTCAACCTTTTTAAGCCAGGTTCCCCCCCTACCTCCACTAAAATCTCATTCAGCATTCTTTTCATTCTGTTTCTCGCCCCCCCCCCTTTCTACAAGATTTGTCTTTCTCACCGGTGTCCCAGCCTTCTGACTCCGTCTTCAAAAAAGCTGTCTTCATTTGGTGTCGTTTTCACACCTCAACAGTGCTAGCATACTTTCACCCATCCACATATGTTTATCTTTTGGGGCGGCTCCACTGTCATTGCACCTCTGCACTGCTTTAAAAGAATCTTCTCCAAACATCATTCAAACAAGCACAGAGAAAGACGGCGTCACAGCAGCACGAAAATGATTTTAAAATCCAAATGCAGAATCGGCCTAATCCCCTTTCAGTGGTCAGCCCGGTTTCAGCCTGCTGTTGTCCCAGGGTTATTTGGATGCGGTTTTGCCGTAGACGTAAATTGCCTCGACTCAAACACTGAGAAAATCCAGAGGGGCAGGCAAATGCAGAAAGGAATGACACCGGATTCTCGGAAACAAATCCAATCTTATTTATTTATTAAATTTATACCCCGCCCTACTCCGCAAGCGGGCTCGGGGTGGCTTACATAATTGGTTTATAGGTGACCGTACATTCACATAAAAACAATTTAAAATTCAGTACAATAAGATAGAACACAACCTCATAAAGTGCTAGTGCTAATATACACTGAATCGGAAACTTACTTCGAAGTCCTGCCTTCCATTCTGCAAAGCGCAACGTGAACGAAATTGAGAGCACTCTTTAGAAAAGCAGGAGGTTGAAAAGAGATCATCCCCCCACACACACATACACCACTACTTGGACTCAAGGAGCTGTAGAATGTTACAGCGGCTGAAGAACTGAGCTAAAATAATCAGCTTACATATTTGGGGAAAGGAATACGTTCATAGCCCCGACGGTCAAGAAAAAAATGGGAAATGGGGGGAAGGAGGAGGAGTTGGCTTTATAACCTGCCCTTCACTACCCAAGGGAGTCTCAGAGCGGTTTACAAACTCCTTTCCCTTCCCCTCCCCACAACAGACGCCCTGTGAAGTAGGTGGGGCTGAGAGAACTCTGACAGAAAATGCTCTCTTTTTCAAGGACAGCTCTTATCAGAACTAAGGCTTGCCCAAGGTCATCCAGCCAGGTGCAAGTGGAGGCATGGGGAATCAAACCCGGTTCTCCCAGATTAGAGTCCACGCACTTAACCACTACACCAAACTGGCGTCCCAGATTAGAGTCTGTGTTCCTAACTACGACACCAAACTACAGAACAAGCTCTTCCTTCTCTGCGAGGACAGATCTGCACATTCCCCCCCCACAATAGCTAGCAATCCAAAACAGTTCAGTGGAGCCTGAGCAGTGGGTGTTGCCTTCTGTCACAGTTCCAGTGATGTCATGGGGTGTGGCATATGCAAATAAATTATGCTAATGAGTTATGCTAATGAGCTCCTGCACCTCTTTTTCTACGAAATGACCCCTGAGCAGAGGTATGTTGATCTCAGGACTGAAGCTGCTACAATAATGCAGTTTACCTCAAACAACAGATTTGAGGGTATTGATAAAAGTATTACAAGGATCAGTAATGTAGTTAATGCCCACCTTGTAACTCTGAACTCAACTT
>NW_015160864.1:723096-735662 GCF_001447785.1 Gekko japonicus | reverse complement strand
GCCCTTCTTGCTGAAAACGAAGAGCCACAAACCTGTGACTACATGCAGACAAGGTCAGAAGCCGTTTCTGCATGCACATGCAAATTAGGTGGGGTCGAGTCACCCAGAGAGTGCTGCCTAGGGGTGCCAGCCTCCAGGTGGGATCTGGGGATCCTCTGGAATGACTGCTCATTTCCAGACTACAGAGATAACTTTCCATGGAGAAAATGGATGCTTTGGAGGGTGGACTGTATGGCATTGTATCTCATTGAGGACCCTGTCTTCCCCAGGGTCCACCCCCAAATCACCAGGAAGTTTTCAACCTGGTGCTGAAGACTCTGCACGGAGTCCAGCCTCCAAAGTAGCCATTATCTCCAGACCTGTAATCTGGAGATCACTTGGAATTCTGGAAGACCTCCCGGTGGGGCACCTGGACGGGGCAGCCCTAAGCTTCTCACAAGAGGACGCCTGACCCATTTTTCAATCTAATTGTCCCGTCATATGGCAAGAGCAAGCAAGGATACCCTTTAAAGCACTTAAGACCTGTGATACATAAGGGCCAAACTACACATTGGCTGCGGTTACACAAGGGAGATAATGCGGGCGGGAAGTGAAGCTGTTTGCCCTGGGCTGCAATGACGCACGTTTCCGCGATCACACTTCCGGTTGCGCGCCCCGCAGTTCCGGATACTAGAAGGTTTTTTCCCACGCTCCTGAGGCGTGATATGACGCCCCGCTGATGACACTGGGACACTGGACAGATGTGTCTGTCTGATCGCCCCCCTTTACTCCGCGGGGGAATCGCACCATTGCCGCCACTTTTGGTACGTATGATCGCACCCATTATGTGTTTTTTTGAATGGTTTTTTCCTGCAGCCACACAGCAATTATAGGAATTGCTTTTAAAAACACAGATAAAAGGAAGTCCTTCTTCACCCAAAGAGTAATTAACACGTGGAATTCACTACCGCAGGAAGTGGTGGCAGCTACAAGCATAGACAGTTTCATGAGCGGGTTGGATAAACATATGGAGCAGAGGTCCATCAGAAGCTGTTAGCCACAACAAATGAGTTTTTATGAAAAGTCAACTGAAATAGACAAACTATTGATCTATACTCATGATAAGCTTATTAAGAAACTGTATGTTATAATGTTAGAAATTAAAACCCAAGATGAAGTGGTTAAATGTTCTATGGTTAAATGGGCACAAAATTTGGGGCATAATTTCAATTTAGATCAATGGTTTAAGGTATGGAAAACAAATATAAAAATATAAAAATTACTAAAGCAATCTCTTATAAAGAAAACGTTTATAAAATGTATATAATATAAAATTATCAAAATTGTATCTTAATATGTCAAATCATTGTTGGAAATGTCAAAAGAATGTTGGTTCTTTTTTCATATGTGGTGGATGTGTGATAAAATTAAAAAAAAATTGGGCTTGGATACATGAAATATTGCATTTTTTTAAAAAAAGTAACATACCCTTTGTACCAGAATTGTTTTTACTGAATATACTTCCAGAAAAATTGTAAAAAGCAAGATTCTTATCTTATTTTACATGTAGTTACAACTGCTAGAATATTGTATCCTAAATATTGGAGAAGAAAGGAGACACCTTCAAAAGAAGAAATAATAAACAAATGACTTGAAACTGCTGAAATGGATAAATTAACTTTAATTCTGAAAGGACAAAAAGAGGAACACTTTGAAAATACATGGTCAAGATTTTACAGATGGATTGAAGAATACATTAAATGAACTGTGTACACAACTGAAATAGAGGACAACAAGAACATTTACAATAATATGTGCAAAAACTTTACTTAACAACAAAAGGTATAGAAATTTACTTTTTACTTAGAGATGTATGGATAACTTAACTTTATGCTGTCGAAGGCTTTCACGGCCAGAGTTCATTAGCTGTTGTAGATTTTCCGGGTTGTATGGCCGTGGTCTTGTGACGTAGAAATATACTTCTTACTTAGAGATGTATGGATAACTTAACAGATAATTCAAAGAGATGGATAGATTCTCCCATTGAATGTTTGTATGTATATCTGTTTGTTTGTTTTTTGTTTGTTTTTGTGTGTTTGACATAAAATAAAATTGTTCTATTAAAAAAAGAAGAAGCTGTTAACCACAAGGTATAGAGGGAACACTACGTCTGGGGCAAGTGATGCTCTGTATTTGTGGTGCTTGGGGAGCAACAGTGGGAGGGCTTCTGGAGTTATGGCCCCGCTGGTGGACCTCCTGATGGCACCTGGGTTTTGGCTGTTGTGTGACACAGAGTATTGGGCTGGATGGGCCACTGACCTGATCCAACCTGGCTTCTCTTATGTTCACCTCAGGAGCCCAGTACAGCTTGGACCATGACCTAGGGGGAGGGGACTCTGCCTTCCCCCGTGCTGGAAGAACCCTGTAGCAGTTTTTTGGCCCCCGTATGGAGCTGTGCATGTGCAGAAGAGAAGGTGAAATAAAGCCGCACAGCTTTTTTTCCTGGTAGCAAACACTGTTCTTTCCAAAACCCCAGATTTCTCCATATATACTCTCCCAGGATATAACAGCTTGGATCTTGTGGCTACTCTACGCTAAGGGAAGGTGTTGCGTTTGAATCAGGACACGCTTGTGCCATGAGCTCAGGAAGTCTGGATAAGTTGTTGGTGTGCTGGCAAGCTTTCTACGACATAAGGATGGCCCAGGCTAGCCTGATTTTGGCAACTCTTGAAAGCTAAGCAGGGTCAGTCGTGTTTATTTATTTATTTATTTATTATTCACACTTTTACCCCGCCCTCCTGCCAAGGCGGCTCAGAGCGGCTTACAGTAATTAAAACCAATATACAATTAAAACCAGTTATCACAACTAATACAATGCCTTACCATAAAACCATGAAACATTACAATAAATTCAACCTATTGAGGTTTAGTGGCCATCCGTTATAAGTGCTAGTGCTTATGTTGCACGGCCAGGGCTATTAGAACGCTTGTCGGAACAGCTCGGTCTTCACCGCTCTACGGAATTGTTGAAGATCCCGCAGAGCTCGAATTTCGATTGGGAGCTCGTTCCATAGCGTCGGTGCAGCTAGGGAGAACGCCCTGGTTCTTGTTGCTGTTAACTTAGCATCCCTAGGGCCCTGGGGGGGGGGGGGACCAGGCGGTTTTGTGTCCGGGATCTCAGTGCTCTCGGGGGAACATACGGGGAAAGGCGATCCCTCAGGTAGACAGGCCCCAGACCAAGTGTTCAGTATTTGGATGGGCTACCACCCAGGAAGTCCAGGGTGGCTATGCAGAGGCAGGTGTGATGGACTGCCCGTGACAACAGGTTTCCCAGTGCAGCAGTTTCAGAGGGCTGGGAGAGCTTGAGCGACAGGCTGCTTCCCCCCCCCCATCTGATTGGCCAGTGCCAGCTGAGGAGAACTATATGATTAGCTGAGGGCTTGGTCTTGGGGGAGTCATTTGGCCAGGTTTTTTTTAGAAGCAGGCCCATAGCTATTGGGGGAGGGGCTTTTGGGGCTCCGCCCCCTTTCTTAAAGGCACAGCCCCACAAGATTTCCCCAAAAAAATGCTTTAAAATTTTTTAAACATTTTTAACATCTTTTTAAAGGTGCACGCTCCCCTCGCCTCTCTCTGACAAGCATACGCGTGCACACCGTGCAACAGCCATTCGTACCCTTGTGCTGTCATTTCACACACCACCCATCCACACAAATAGTGATGATACATTTTGTTCTCACACACCTCTCCCAGTTCCCAACACGGACTCCCTCCAATTATTGTCTGTATAGGAGTTGGGAGGAAGTCCTTTCTGTTACTTATGAGTTTTAGATATCTGGATGATGATATCCGATCTTACACAGAATTTAAAGTTAGATCAGCATATTATTTGGAATCATGTTTTTAAAATGGGAAAAGTACTCCGCATTCATGGAAAGGAAACACGGGGATTTGATCCCATTACCTGAGTACCTCCCAAAAAAAACCCTACACACGTTTTTCTTAGCATTTTTGTAATAAATGGGAACAGGGCTTTTTTGTAGAAAAAGCCCAGCAGGAACTCATTAGCACAGTAGGCCACACCCAACAGCAGAAACTAATTAGCATATTAAGCCACACCCCTGACATCACAGCTCATTAACAAATTAGACCACACCCCCATGTTACCACACTCACCTTTTGCTTCTTATTCTGTTTACTCTGTTTGTTGTCAAAACCAGTGTTCCCTCTAAGCTGAGTTAGTGTGAGCTAGCTCACAGTTTTTTAGCCTCCAGCTCACATATTTTTGTCCTAGCTCAGGAAGAATGGCTCCAGAGCAAGCTAATTTATGCAATAGCCAAATCGCTCGCTCACAACTTTTAATGCCAGTAGCTCACAAAGTAGAATTTTTGCTCACAAGACTCCACAGCTTAGAGGGAACATTGGTCAAAACCCAGGGCCTTTTTTTGTAGCAGGAACTTCTTTGCATGTTAGGCCACACACTCCTAATGTAGCCAATCCTACTCCTGACAGAATCGGTTGAAGACAGTGAGTCTGACAGGGTCAGTCAGACAGGTTCACCTTCGGAGTGAAGGGAAACGACTCCTTGCCTTAACTGTTTTCTGTCAATTCTGAGGACAAATTCAGTATCAGAACCAGTGCTCCCTCTAAGCTGTGGAGTCTTGTGAGCAAACATTCTGCTTTGTGAACTACTGGCATTAGACTTGTGAGCGAGCGATTGGGCTACTGCATAAATTAGTTTGCTCCGGAGCCATCCCTTCCTGAGTCAAGACAAAAATGTGTGAGCCGGAGGCTCAAAAACTGTGAGCTAGCTCACACTAACTGAGCTTAGAGGGAACACTGAAAGAACTGAATGTCTAAGAGTCCACCTAAGCTGAAGTCCGTTTTACGCAGACAACAGAACTGGGATTGAGATTTTGGCGAGAGCGATTGGGTAGTATGCTGAAACTCCCATTCAAGCCAAGAGAAAAGGGTTATATCTTCTGAGGAAAAGAATAATAATTCCGGCCCAGTTACACAGAGGGAGTCCTGTGGAGTCCCCTGGTCTGTTGCGAAGGGAATTAGATTTAGACATCTCAGGATATTGCAATAAACTGTGGTTTCCAAAAGGGGGAGAGTTTAGGTACACAAATAGAGACACTGTCTCCAGGAAACCTGGGGAGTCATAAGAAACTATATGAAGACACATTGTACCTGTAACTAAAATACTCAAATGCCTCTCACTGTTAAGATCCAAGAATATATGAAAATAAGCTTCAACCACACTATTTTGATTGTTAAACAAAGGCCCTGTTCATACGAGGGGTTTTGGTCCGGGAGCAAGACAGAACGGGGGCGGATCAAACGGGCGCGATCCCACGGCAACATCTGGGAATCGTTGCCTGCCCGTCCCCGATCCGTCCCTCCCAGCCGAAAACCCGCACCAAAAAGAACCACCTACCTGGGGTGGTTCTTCTGATTGAAGCGCCTCAAGCCGGCCGTGGGATCGGCCAGCACGTCTTGTGCCGGCACATCCCGGCCCCCAGCCGAACTGCGCATGCTCAAGCCTCCCCTCCCACTCGCCTCTTTCTCCCCGGCATCTGATCATCCGTGGGATCCCGCCACGGTGTTTCTTTTTTGGCACGGCTTTTAAAAGCCGCGCTTCGCCTCGTGTTTTCCCTGCCGTGTGGCAGGGGCCAAAGTAGAATCTGTATTAACAACCAATTTTTACCTCAGCGTTTCCAACTGCTATTCAACCCCTGTCTGTTAAATGAAATAGTTTTCTCAGTTTAAATGTTAGACCATCTCAAATGCCATTTGAAAGGGGGAAGACAGCTCCTGCTTATCCCATCAGGTTCCTGGGCTGGGCTAAAAGACGAGTTGGATCTTCATGACGGGGTGGGACAGACAGAATTTCAAAACAATAACTAAATCCATGCTACTTGGGGCTGCTCAGTCTCAGGTGGGAACAGATTTTTTGGCGAGAAAACCTGCCTGATAGTGGGGTCTGTCAGAGCAGGCAATGGCAAACCGCCTCTGAACATCTCTTGCCTTGAAATCCCCACAAGGGGTTGCCATAGGTCGGCTACAACTTGAGGGCACTTTGATGCCCCTCCACATAAGGAGCAAAAACCAACCAGGGATGTGTAAATTCTCCAAGGGAAGTGTCAGTGGCCTGGCCTACCGGCTTGGCTACCACCACTGAGAAACTGAGGGTTAGGAGCCAGGTTTGCATGTAGACTTAGGAACAAGCACATCGGTACCAGGAGCAAAGGACATGTGGCCCACCACTTCTAGTTGGAGATGGGAAATCCCAGCTGCTCTTTCCAGTCACAGTCTCCTGATTTCTTGGCTGTGGTGTCTCTTTGGCAGGAGACGAAAGCAACAGTCCAGTTGCACCTTCAGGATTAACAAAATTTGTGGCAGGGGTAGGAGCTTTCATGAGTCACTGCTCAGTTCTTCAGATACTGTTGTTTTTCTACTGGTACAGACAGACCAGGGCCCTGGTTACACAGGCCAGATAACTACGTGATCAGACGCAACAGCGGTGAACCAGGGTTTTCGGCGGCGCGTGCTCCCGGCGCACTTCAGCGAAGCAGGAGGGGCGTGCTGGTGTGATCAGATGGAGGAAGTCCGTCTGTGGCCCATTGCAAATGCTTGATAGTGGAGTTTTGCTGGTACTTTTTCACTCCAGATCTTTGGCCGGACGAGACGGGATGGCGATGGGTGCTTGCCAGATGTGTCTGTTTGATCGTGCCCTTAAAATTCACCCGCATTCATGAGTATCCCGCGCAGGGGTCATTGGGGGGGGACGCGGGGGGACGCCATCCCCCGGGTGAGGTGCGGGAGGGCGGGGCCTGGAGCTCCCTGCTGGTGCCCGCTGGAGGTCGCCGCCGGCTGTGGGGAGGAGGAGGGGCGCGATATATATTAGAAATGATTTGGAAAATATTTGAACACCTTGTCTTAAAATATTTTATTCATCATGTTAAAATAAAACGTTCCATAATCAATTTTTTTCTTTTCTTGCCAGATGTGTCTGTTTGATCGTGCCTTTAAAATTCGCCCGCACTCGTGAGTATCCTGCGGCAAATTCTGCGTATGAGTGGACCCTAACACGGCTACTCAGCTTGGTCTCTCTTTTGCTCGACAAGGAACAGAAAATCTTGAACCATTTCAATTTCTTCATCATCAGCCTTAAGGTTCTTTCGCTCCCCAGTAGTCATTGCTTGTGTCTTCTTGATGTTTATCTGTAATCCTGTTTAGGTGCTTGCTGCTTTAACCCATCCAGTAGTTATTCCAGGTCCTCAACTTGAAGTCACTTCAAATCTTCACAACAGACCTGTTCTCCTTAAAAATGTAGAAGGCCAGACCATTGTTCCAGAACTGTACTGAAAATAGGTTCGTTTTTAAAAAGCATAAAATGAAAGGCACTGCCACATTTGCATTCAGAAAAGACTGAGGTTTAATTTTTAAGCCCTTTGGATTGCCTCTAAAGAAGGGCCAGTAAGTTTTTCTCAGTGCTACAACTTGACCACTTTGTTGTTCAGTCGCACAGTCGAGTCCGACTCTTCGCGACCCCATGGATCATCTCCCGCCAGGCCCTCCTGTCTTCCGCCATCCTCTGAAGTTGGCTCAATTTCATGTTCGTTGCATCGATGACACTGTCTAACCATCTCATTCTTTGCCGTCCCCGTCTTCTTTGACCTTCAGTCTTTCCCAGCATCAGGGTCTTCTCCAGTGAGTGCTCCCTTCTCATTTGGTGGCCAAAGTATTTGAGCTTCAGCTTCAGTATCTGGCCTTCCAGGGAACAGTCAGGGTTGATTTCTTGTAGGATTGACTGATTTGATCTTTTTGCACTTGACCACTAGATGGCAGCAAAAAACAACAAACCACCATCCCTCACCTTTGGGCTTTTAAACAAGACAACCAGTTACAGAAAATCTATTTCTCTCCCTGGACAAAGAGGCAGGCTGGGGGCGAGAGGACAAACAAGCATTTCCTTTTGATTGTACCAATCAAATGGAAGACAAAGTAGCCATGGCTGCTCATCTCTGCTTCTCCCCCGGCCGTTTGTTTTCCCCTTTCTCTGCCAGCAAATATGGATACAGCTGTGCTAAGTATTTATTTGCATACCAACCTTCTGCCGCTTCTGCAGCATGAAGCCAATGTTTTCAGGAGAGATAACCCCTCCAGTTCCTCTCTGCCCCCTCCTCCCCAATTGCAACAGCACGATTTTTGTTTTCCGCCTTGCAACTGAGAAAGTAATTCCAGCCAGTCAGGGATCCCATGTTCCAGCTGATGACCCCCCCTGCCCATTCAAAATGAGAGCTGGACTTCCTTTTTCACTTTCAGTGGACAGACAGTCGCAACCCTGCCTCAGCACTGAATCCTGCTTGCTCCTGCAGGCAGGGGAGAAGAACTGGGAAAAGCTCCAGCAGGTATGAATGGTCAGAAGTCGGCACTGTGACATCATCTGCTTGAGACAATGGGTTGGATCCAGACTAAACTGGCCATTCATGCCACTTCCCCCTTTCTGTCCATTCCTCAGGGTCCCTTCTCCCCTAAGAGCAGCATGTTGTGGATGTTGGAAGGGAAGGAGTGTACACTGTCCTCTGCCTCAGACTTCAGAGACAGATAGCCTCGGAGAGGTCAGGACACACAATCCCTTTGAAGTAGAATGCTATTCTTAGGGACAAGACTTACTTCCTTCCAGCTTAACACATCTCTCTCACACACAAACAAAGAAGGAACAGACTCTCCACCTTTGGCACCATGGATGCAGGATATGCATCTGCATCCATCATAGCTAGTTAGATTAGATCCCATCCCTATCTCTCTATACTATCTTGCATACAAATAACAAAAATTGCTAGAATCAGTAGACTCTTCTTGGTAACTTCAAGCTGTTTTAATCTTTCTGTTTTTCAACAAGGGACGCCATCAATATTCAAAGACGACGTCAAGACAACAGAGACACAGACGAACTTCCCCGGAGTTTTACCGTCCGTTTGTAGAAGTACTTTTGTCAAGAGCTCTTGAAGTTATGTGGAACTGAAGAGAGTCCGGTATCAGATATTGTAAGGATGCAGAATTGAACCGTTGCGTTGAGAAAGAGCGTATCGAAATGAGCAGTAAAACTCCGGGGAAGTTCGTCTGTGTCTCTGTTGTCTTGACGTCGTCTTTGAATATTGATGGCGTCCCTTGTTGAAAAACAGAAAGATTAAAACAGCTTGAAGTTACCAACAAGAGTCTACTGATTCTAACAATTTTTGTTATTTGTATGCACTTTTTGCAGTAATTGTGTATATTGTATCCTAGTTATACTGCTGCCCCCCCTTCCTCTGTCTTCTCTATACTATCTAGCATGTAGTTCCCTAAAGAAAGGACTCTTATTAGTTTGATACTGAGGGAAGGCTCCGTGTAACTCTGTAACTTGACTAGCACACACACAGTACTGAGAAACTGATGCTGCGTGTAAGCCTTGTGCACTCTGCTGCCTAACAGAGATTCCTGGCTATACCATACCGGTGAATCTAACAGTGGAGACCAGTGGGCTGCCTTTGGAAAATGGCTCCAACCCCAATGCTGTAAGTATTCCCTAATTCAGGGGTGTCAAACTCATTTGTTACAAGGGCCAGGCCACATGTTGCATAAACGTAATGCCAGCTACCAGAGATATAAACTGTATAAAGGACAGCAGCTGGTAAGCTCAGAGTTGGTGTGTCCTCACTGCAAGGCCCCATGGGTTGGGAGGGGGTGCAGAGGAAGACCCATATGGGCGCACTGGAGAGCCAGTGGTGCAGCACTGGGCAGACGCTCCTATGCTGCTTGACTGCTGCAGACAAGGTTGTTCCGCCATGCTGAAGCCACAACAGGCGTAGCTTTACCCAGTCGCTCCCCCAAGCAGTCTTCTGTCCCCTCCCTTGCACTAACTGCTTGTGGGCCACATAAGAGCTCTGTGTGGGCCAGTTCTGGCCCCTGGGCCTTATGTTTGACACCCCTGCCGTAATTGTTTCCACACTCAATGGATGTCACATGGCAACAGAAGCATGGGAAAGGTCAGTGGGGGTGAGGCAAAGATCCCGGCTCAAGACCCCCTGACACAATCAACCATCCCTCCATGGATGAGGGAGCTACAGGAAAGGGGAGAAAAAAAATCCGCCCAGAGTCTGCTTGGGAAGGGCAGAATAAATCCGAAAAATAAATAAATAAAATAAAATAAATAATTTTACAAAAAGGGGGGGGGTTATGCTAGGGAAGGTACCTATATATGTGGCTACAGTTGATGGGTTTTTATGCAGTTTTTAAATATTAACAACTAGTAGCAAAGCCCATTGTAGAAGCAATACAACAAGATCTAGAAAGTAGCTTACAGGCCTCTCTCCGCGCCACACATTTCCACTGGCCTCGGCTGAGCCAGCGCCGGGGCTTGGCCTCTCCCTCCTCCTTGGCTGCCTTCTCCATGGTGCCAGGCCGCGGGAAGCGCATAGAAGAACTCCGTCTAGATCCGGCTTGTACTCTGTCCTGCTGGGAAGGGGGCTGCACCCGCCTCACCTTCTGATAGGAACTTGGTGCAGGCAGCCAGCAGCTCTCGTGCCCTTGAATTGGGGGGGGAAGACACGTGGATTCCCAGGGTGGTGGCACACCACATGGCAAGGCGCAGGAGCGGAGCCGGTGCTATGCACCTGGTAGGAAGGGGCCAGCGCCCTCAAGTGACTTGTACCGGAGAGTGGTGGAGCAGCCGGGGGGAGGTGGAGTGAGGCAAGGAGCGGAGTGTGGTGGTTCCAGGCTGGCCTCAGAGCTGGGGCGCATGGGGAGCAATGCAGCCACCACCCTGCAAGGTAAGCCTCTCCCCCACAGGCCTGGTGGGGTGCCTCCACTGCCCTCCACCTGGCCGCTGTCCCTTCCCTGGCTGTCACCAGCACCAGCAGCAGTGGCTGTCTGTTCCACGCTTGCCTTCAGAGTGGAGGAGGAC
The DNA here is from genome assembly GCF_001447785.1 of Gekko japonicus. Lineage (NCBI taxonomy): Eukaryota > Metazoa > Chordata > Lepidosauria > Squamata > Gekkonidae > Gekko > Gekko japonicus. The sequence goes on along the minus strand of NW_015160864.1, from coordinate 724,732 downwards.
TCAGGCTGGCGCACTTAGGCTGCAGGCGGCAGGGGACCCTGGAGTGAGTGCTGGACCCCTGAAGCCGGAGGTTGCTCCTCCCCTGGTCCTGGCCCTGCCCTGCCCGGGTGTTGATAGCGTTGGTCTGCGCTGTTTGAGGTGCTGGCTGCCCATGGAGCATCTGTCCTACCCATCGCCTCATACGACACTGGGGCCAAGACGCTGGCCGCCCCTTCTGTGGGCGGGGCTCCAGCAATGCAGCCTCTGGATTTGTACACCATTGGAGTGACAGTTCAGCGAGGCAATTGCTGTGGGAGCGTGTGGAACGTTCACCCCAAAACAGAATTATATACAAGGAGACATTTGTTTAAAGATTCTGAGATTTAGTATGATTTTCGCTTTTCTTGGAAATTTAGGGACGCCACCCTCCAGGTGGGACCTAGAGAGCCCCTGGAATTACAGCTCCTCTCCAGACTACAGAGATCAGTTCCCTTGGGGAAAATGGATGCTTGGGAGGGTGGACTCTAGGGCTACAAACCCCACTGAGGTCCCTGTCCTCCCCAGGCTCCACCCCCAAATCTCCAGGAGCTTCCCCACCTGGATGTGGCCACCCCACCTCCCATCCGCCACTGGTGGCCAGGAGGCCCTTGGAATTGGTCGTGATATTTCTACATCTGAGGTTTTTCTTCTTTTTTCAACCTCTTTGGTTACCTGGTTTGTCCTGGGTTGAAACTTTTCTCTCCCCCCCCCCCCATGTTCATTTTCACCGGTAAAGACCTGCCAGTTGGAGCGGAGAAGAGGAAGACGGATGGATGGCTTGGCACCGGTCTGCTTCACATGACTGCTTCAGATCCGGCCTGAGCCAAGAATGGACTGGGGAACCGCTGCGAAGCAAGCCAACATTTACAGTTCAGGAGGCGAAATAAACTCGGGATGGGAGGGGGGAGTTTCCTTCTCGTTTGGCCTGAGGCTGTAATTCCCATAAATTGTGATTTGTGCAGCATAAACTTTGTGGCCCTCCACCACAAAACAACACACTCCTGGCTAACCTTTCCTTCATTGTGTCTTCTTAATTTTTTTTGCCTTTGGAGAGACATAATTTATAAAAAAAAAACACCCAGATATTTATAGGCTTGCCTCCACTATCCAGTGCAGCCCATAATAAAAATTAAGTGCCAAGTGTCTGCCTGAGATTTATGGTGCTGGGAGAACCACTTTCTTCCTCTTGCTATGCCATTCCCGTTCCATGCAAGAATAATATATGTAGGGTTGGGGGGGTGAGGTGTCCCCCACCCCCTGGTCCTGTTGCCAGCCACTGCTACCAGAGGGGGCAGGAAAAAATTAAAAAGAAAAGGGTTCCACAACTTACAGGAAGTTCCTACCATAGAGTTCCTGGAATTTCCTAGAGCTACCCTTTCCCCCCCACTTCCGGGTAGTTCTAGGAATTGTCAATAGGGTTGTCTGCCACTATTACAATAGATCTCGGTTTCCGGTTTATGGTGGTGCACTGAGCAGTCACACCTCCCGGGGGTGAAGCTGCGCTCTGGCCAAAGGAGGGGGTGTGCAGGATCGTCACCCCCCCAGAGACCCGGCTGAAGGGGCTCTGGCCATGGGACTCTCGAGGGGTTGCCTCTTCACCGGCATGATGCTGGGGAAT
>NW_015160864.1:709277-722616 GCF_001447785.1 Gekko japonicus | reverse complement strand
CCCCAATGACAGAGATGAAGGCGGAATCTTTGCTGAGCGATATGGATGTGGCCTACAGGTCATATTCAGGATATATAAAGAAAAACAATCTGCCTGGGGAAATAGTGATAAGATTCTCGAAGAGATGTGTGAGGGATGCAATCTTGAAAGCGGCATCTGGAGCTCCTTTGAAAGTTGGAGATAATGCTATCAGAATCCTAAAAGACATTCCATTTGAAATAAGGCAAAGGAGAAAGAAGTACAAAGATGTAATTCTTTTTCTCCAGACAAATGCAATTGGATACAGATGGCTTACACCAGAATGCGTGATCTTCAAAATCAAGGATAAAAAGGAAAAGATTGACTCTGTTCAGAAAGCACGGAAATTTTTGAGAGTCCAGATGGGAGAGCCAGAGGAGGAAGAAAAAGAAGGGATGGACAGTAAGTCCAGTGGCGAGCTGGACTCGGGGTCTTCCGGAGAGGACTCTCTATCAGAGAAAGGGGCAGCCGCCCCTAAAAGTCCTTATAAACTGCGGAAGAGACTGGGCAAGGGGAAATGAAAGCTGAAGGATTCTGAATTGTGCCTTTGAAAAACTTTTTTTATATATATACGATGCTTACGGGTCTTTCGGGTTAACAGTGATAGTTAAGATATGAAAAAGATAATACTATAGTTGAATCAGTTCATAGTGGGATTAGTGTGATTGAGAGATAACGTGTGCCAAGCTAACTAGATGATCTCCTCTCTTGGGTTTTTAGATAGTAGTGGGTATTTTTTCTTTATCCCTTAATGTAGTCCCCTTCCCTATTTCTGTTGTAGTTTGTAGTCTTTATAAAAATGCAATTAAAAAATCCCCTCCGGGGGGCCAAAACAAAAACAAAAAAACCATAGATCTCCATACAATCAAGATCAATTTCTCTGAAGAAAATGGTTGCTTTGGAGGGTGGACTCGTAAGAAGAATTGTTTTGCTTTGGAGGGTGGACTCGTAAGAAGAAGAGGAGTTGTTGTTTTTGGCCGAATGCTAGAGCGTCCACCCTGTGATGTGCCCAGCACGGTGACGTCACCTCTGGGTGATGTCATTGTGCCAGGCATGTTGAGCACTACAGAGCTCTTCGGGGCGGGGCTCTCCCCACTGATAGCTGGCCGGTTGGGCAAATTGGGGAAAACCCAGCCCCTTCGGGGGAGGTGACAACCCTAATTAGGGAAAGGTGGAGGGTGTTTCTTCCACATCACAATGGCCTCGGTCCACATCAGGCCATCCTGGCTCCCATTCCTGGGTCCCAAAGACCCAGGCTTGGATCCAGCGCAAATCTTCTGCTTCTGCTAGAGCTGTTGTCCAACGCAGAAGCACCAGAGAAAGAGCATAGCAGCCTCTATGACTGCACACCGGATTGTATCCCTACTTGTATTTCCACTTGTGCCAGACCTTATGCAACCAGTTTGGGGGCACTATCAGATCCAGGAAGGACCATGCTGGGTGTCACACAAGATCTCGCGCAGGTGGAGCTGCACAAAATCCATATATGGTTTCACGTACGCATTGCAGGATCTGAGCCACTATCTGGAGTTCCAGCCACATGTAGTTTAACCTTCGGGGAGATCTAAGGCCTGTCACCCTCTATCAGCCAACCTCACAGGGTTGTGGTGAAGATGAAAATGGAGGAGGGGGAAGACCCATGGGTGCTGCGTTGAGTTCCTAGAAGGAAGGGAAGGACAATGAATGGGATGCATAGATAGACAAATGAAGCCTGGATAACATCATCTCCACTCTGTTCTAACTTCATCACAAACCAGGAGAGGGGGATGTTCATTGTGTATCTAGCGTCTTTTTATCTCGTGTCCTCAGCGTGGCACACATAGGCGCCCCTTCCCCATTTTAACCTCACAATGATCCTATGAGGTAGGTCGGAAGAAGGCAACCAGACCAAGGTCATCTGGCATGCTTCATGACAGTGTAGTGATTTCAACTTGGGTACCTGAGACTCTGATCCCTATACCACATGGCCATCACAATCTCTTGGAGGTTTTCAAACAGAGGCTGGATGGCCATCTGACAGCAATGCTGATCCTGTGAACTTCGGCAGATCATGAGAGGGAGGGCAGGAAAGGTTGCCTCAGTGCTTAGTTCTTGTGGCCCTTTCTTACACACCCAGGTAAATGCTGATTGCCACGCTGGAATCAGGAATCAATTCTTCTCCAGGCCAGTTTGGCTGGAGATCCTGGAGGTTTTTCTTGGCAAGTTCTGGGCATGGAGAAGGGGTCATGTGCTGGGGAAGTTGTTTTCCTCAAATGCATCTCTATTTACCCAGTTTAGGATCCACTCCTTAAGTTTAGAGATGAGGATTCCATTTCCATCCACTGTCAACCAGCTAATCACGTGTTGTGCAGGAGTTTGAAACTTAGAAGGACATGATCATATGCACAGTTTAATTAGCAAGCCTGTCATGTGGCTTTTCTCTGTCCCTCACATTCTAAAAATTCCAGAGGCATTCAGGGGGGAAAACCCCACCCAGATGAATTTCTAATGTCTGGAGGTAGGGCACAAGACTGAGAGATACATGTAGAAAAGCTTTGGAACCATCCTCATTGTTCATAAGTCTCTGACTTTCACCTGCTCTTGGCCATGTTAGAAACAACAACATGGATCTTTCCTAAATGCCTGGCCATTTCCCAAGATGCGTTTTTAACTCTGAAAGTGAATATGGAAATAAAAATTTCTACTCTACTCTCCTTCCAAGTGTGCCTGTATTCACTACTGAGATAAGCGCTACTTTGTTTCTAAACAAGTCCAAAAGGCAGATGGTCAAGTAGGAAGCTTGAAAAGCGATATGAAAACAGCAAGGTGGAGACAAATGGGAATAAAGAGAGAGGAGGACACTACGGTGATTGGTGGTGGGAAGGAAAAGGAGGGAAGGAAGGTTTGCTGGAAGGGAGCAGTGCAAGAGTGGATTAGGTGCCCGTTTCATCACAGGCAGCACAAAATAAGCATTCAAAATTAATTGCTCTGATGCAATGGCATAGAGGGCCAGATGAGCTTATTTATTTATTTATTTAGTGCTTACACACTAAGGGGGTGTATATAATAAATAAAATTTATATTTTTGAATAGAGGAAAGATCATTGAACAAGAAGAAACCAAGATGACAAATAACAATAACAACAAAACACTGAGCTCTGAAGAAAAGTAAAAATATCTTGGAATTTTATTTTATTTTATTTTATTTGCTATCTTCTGGGCATGGAGCAGGGGTCACTGGGGGTGCAGGGGGGAGGTTATCTGTGAATTTCCTGCATCATGCAAGAGGTTGCACTATGACCCTGGAGATCCCTTCCAACTCTATGAGTCTCTGATTCTCTCTCTCTCTTTTACCTTTTCTTTTCTTTGAGTTAACCTGATAAAAAATCCTGCCAAAGTGGAAGCCTTGTTTGTGAGTATCTTTTTGGTCCTAATAAAAGCCTTTTTCTACTGTGGCTGTTCGGAATGGAATGTCGTCTTCCAAGAGCCACCCAACACGAGCGCACCTGAAAAATCAAAATCAGGTTAAGCAGTTGGGTCTGCTACGCATGATATTCCCTGCTTGGCATCTGTTGCATAATACAGCTATTTAAATAGGATAATCTTTACAACAAGAGGCTGTGATTAATGAGCCCAATCAAAACCAAGAGGAAAACGAGTCTGGCGGGGGGGGGCATGGTGTTTCCAGAAGGCGCTGTGTCTTTTATAGCAAGGTTAATTGAAGAACACCCTTGAAATGGTTTCGTTTAATTTTGTAAAAAAAAAATCAATGTTAATTATTATGGGGGGAAATGCTCAATAATCTCCTGCAAAAGTGGAAAAACAACTTCATTTGCAAGCACCCCCCCCCCTTTAAAGAAGTGCTTTTCCACTTTGGAAAAAATAAAGTATGTGACTAAAGCCATAGTGACTAAAGGTAACTGAAGTGGTTAAGACGCTGAACTGCCGGCTGTGGAAGGTCAGTAGTTCAGCAGTTTGAGACCCGGGTGCAGTTCAGCAGTTCAAGACCCGGGTGCCGCATGACGGAGTGAGCTCCCGTCTCTAGTTCCAGCTCCTGCCAACCCAGCAGTTCGAAAGCAAGAAATTGCAAGTAGATAAATAGGGACCACTTCGGTGGGAAGGTAACAGCGTTCCGTGCGCCTTGGTGTTTAGTCATGCCGGCCACATGACCACGGAAACGTCTTCGGACAGTGCTGGCTCTTCGGCTTTGAAACGGAGATGAGCACTGCAACCCTAGAGTCGGATTCGACTGGCTTTCGAGCAAGGGAACCTTTACCTTTACTTTAAAGTACTGAGACTAACGCACCGTTGAGTGATTTCAGCTCATACCTTTACTAAGTGATTTCGGAAAGAGAGATCCAGGGCAAACCCTGCAGGCTGCTTAAGTGCACAACAAAGTACTCCACCCAAACACACCCCTACACCCGTGATTGGCTTATTTACATAATTTTACATCTGATAGGGTTCCTCTAGGATCCTGGTCAGCCGATAGGCTGCTACTAGGATCCTCTGTACCCATTGCTCCTGGGATCGAAGCTCTGGCTATTTTGCTGACCTCATGTGCAGAGCAACTACGCCCGCGGTCTATGTTGGAACATAAGAGTAACCTCCACTTTCAGAGGCAGTCAGTCTTAGGGTTGCCAATCTCCAGGTGGTAGCTGGAGATCTCCTGGTACCGCAACTCATCTCCAGGCAACAGAGATCAGTTCACCTGGAGAAAATGGTTGTTTTGGAAGGTGGACTTGATGGCATTCTACCCTGCTGAGGTCCCTGTTGCGGGTGGGACTTTCCCTGGCCGGCCAAGTGGCCAAAGTTGGGGGTGAGCCCTAAAAACTGGGGGGAACCCTGCCCTCACCTGGGGACTGGCATCCCTAAAGTTGCCCCTGGACTCAAACTTTGTTCTAACAATGAGACAAAGGAAGCAGTTATCTAGGGGTGCTGTGGGCTCTTCCTTACTGGAGATCCTGAGCAGAGGCTGGAGAGACATCTTTCTAGAATGTTCTAGCTTTGGATTTTCTCCCCTGAGCAGAGCTCATGACTTGGAAGAAGACCCTTCCCATTGTAGTTGCCTGTGTTATACGACCTGTTGCTCCCACCCCCAAACCACCTAAAACTCACAATTGAATGGAATTGTCTTTTTTTTTTTGGCCTAGGTTTCTTCAGAACCAAACCTGTTTGTTTGTTTCCCTCCCTTTTGAATAAATTGTCACTTGACAGAGGCATCCATTACCTCAGTCACTCGGTACAGATGGTTGACGTTGGAAGTGATGCCCTTGGGGGTTACTTAGGGCATCTCAAAATGGTCCAGATGTTGTCGAGCACAGAGAGATTACCCAGTGACATATTTGCAGAGGGTCTTCATTTATCCCAGAAACAGTTGGAGAGAACATCTGGTGCTGGGAATTCGTCAGCCATCTTTCATCACTTGCCTTTCTAACAGAATAGTGACAAATCCTCACATAATTATATTAGGACCGAGGGAAAGTGTGGAAGGCATCCAAAAGCACGAAGAAGACAGAGAATAACCCAGCTGAGAAGCAAAATGGAAAGGACAATCTTTTTTTAAAAAAGTCCAGATTTCACTGGGGGTGAGGTTATGGGTTAATGGCACACCATCTGCTCGGCGTGTAGACCAGGGGTGTCAAACATACAGCCCATGGGCCGGAACTGGCCTGTCCGGGGCTCTTATCTGGCCTGCGAGCAACTGGTGCTGTTCTCAGCCTGTGAGGGAAAAGGAATCATGGAAGGACAAAAAGTGTTCCCTGATAGGCCTTCCCCACAGCCCCACTGCTCCTCTGGGAAATGCAAGAGGGATGAGAACTGGGGGGCGAGGGGATCTGGGACAGCCAAGTTTTTGTCAGTTCCCCAGTAAATCAATTGCTTTCACTGCTAGGAAACAATTGCTTTTCTTTGTCTTTTGAGTAAAAAAAATAATATTGTTAATCAGGTTCCTTTATAAAGTTTGTGTCTCTGGGACCTGGCATTACATTTTATGGCACACATGGCCCATCCTGACAAACTGACATTTATGTCAGATCTGGCCCTTGTAAGAAATGAGTTTGATATCTCTGGGTACACGATGCCAGGTTCAGTCTCTGGCATTCAGTTTAAAAGGACCAGGTGACTGAGATCAGTCTTGTCTGCTCTGATTGGCAGTGGCCCTACAGGGTCTTGAGTGGAGGTCATTCATCTTAAGTGGAGGCAGGGGTCATTTCCTGTAGGAGCGCACAGGAGCGGAGCTCCGGCAGTAAAGAGCCCAGGGGGCGGGCACATGCAACAAGCCCCACCCCCTGCTCCCAGCAGCCCTCAGTCAGAGCAAGAAGCAGCCAGGTAAGCTTCAGAGCCGCCCTCCCCCCAGTCCAAAACAGTCCAGTGGCACCTTTAAGACCAAGTTTTATTCAAGTACAAGCTCTCCCTCCTCTGCGAGGACAGATCTGCATGTTCCCCCCACCACCACCATAGCTAGCAATCCAAAACAGTCCAGTGGAACCTAAGCAGTAGGTCTTGCCTTCTGACACACTTCCGGTGATGTCAGGGGGTGTGGCATATGCAAATAAATTGTGCTAATGAGTTGTGCTAATGAGCTCCTGCACCTCTTTTTCTACGAAATGACCTGTGACTGGAGGTATTGGGGATTGGACCTGGGGGCCTTCTGGATGCCAAGCAGATGCTCTACCACTGAGCTACAGCCCCTTCCAAATGGGGCAGAGGTCTTTCACATCACCTATTACCTGGTCATTTTAGGAGGAGGAGTTGGTTTTATACCCTGCCCTTCACTCAGAGTGGCTTACAATCTCCTTCCCTTCCTCTCCCACAACAGGAACCCTGTGAAGTAGGTGGGGCTGAGAGAGCTCTGAGAGAACTGTGACTTGCCCAAGGTCACCCAGCAGCTGCATGTGGAGGAGTGGGAAATCAAACCTGGTTCTCCCAGATTAGAGCCCACGCTCCTAACCACTACACCAAACTGGAGATGCTGGTGGGGATTGAATTTGGGACCTTCTGCATGCGAAGCAGACGCTCCATGACTGAGCCACAGTCCCTCCCTAGTTAGAGGTTTACTGCATCTGGATACAGATATTCCCTTTAGTCCTCTTGGTTAGTAGATGTGAGTCAGTCCAATCCCCTGTGTAAGCCACCTATGTTTGTAGCCGTCATCACATCCCCTGGCAGTGAATTCCATAGTCTTATCTCTCATTGAGTGAAGAAGTATTTCCTCTTGCCTGTCCTGAACCTACTGTTCATCATCTTCGCTGACAATAGGGTTATGGCAGGCAAACCCCCTCCCTGGAGGTCCATGCTTCTGCTGCTGCTTGATGGAGATGCAGGAGCAAACTGGGGGATGGAGACTGGCATTGTGTGATGCTCTAGGAAATCCCCCAATCTCTGTGGGAAAAACCATAGTTAGGTAATTTTCTAGACTGTCCCCAACACCATGACAACACTTTTGAGTCTCAGACCAGAAGTGACATCACAGCATCACTCCAGTTTTTGAAGTCTTTGCCCCTTCACTACTACTTGGCCATGAGTTCCACAAGTTAATTACCAGTCTTGTGAAGAAGCACTTTGTTTCTGGCCAGTAGGAGAACTGTGCAATGGGAAATGTGATCAGATGATGTGTTAATGTCATGTCCTAATGAAAACCTGGAAGTGACATCAGTGCATCAGGCAATGCTCTGCAAATCCCCCCCCAACTCTATGGTATATGGGGGAAATTGCACAATGTCACTTGACACACTGATATCACTTCAAGGTCAAGGTGTCATGCAAGTTCATTTCCACCCCTTGCCCCGCTTCCAAAGTTCCCGGGGGTAGCAGGCCTGTCAACCTGATCCAAAGCTCCCAGGGGTACCTGCCTGGCAACCCGATCTGACATCCAATATGAATGTTCCTTGGACTATGAAGCCCTATCGAGGAGAAGAAAAAGCAGGGTTTACAACTGTCAAACCTATTCCGCAATACAGAGTCTGTGAGACCTGAAGCCAAGGAAAAGAAATGTGTGGAGACGCTGAGTGGCAAATCATGGCAAAACAAACAACCACAGAGAAAGGCCTCCATTTAAAGCAGGCCTCCGGCACAGGCAATACTTTGGAATAAAAATGTCCTGTCATGTTTTCAGGAGGTAATTACTTGCTGGAAGAACAGCAGATTTTAGACAACAATATGAGGTCTATTTGCCTTTGGGCATTTGAACTGTCTGCAAAGTTAGACGCACACACTCTGGAAAATGAGAAGTTATAACAAGGGAAGCTGCACACACGAGTGCGGAGAAGGGGCACCAGGCGGCAGCAGCGGTCTCCGGAAGCACACTGCCGCCGAAGACAGGTCTTGTAAAAATGTACGGAATTGTGCTGGGTTCTTCTTCACCAGCACCGTGAATCCGATTTCCTCCTGGCTTCACAGTTTTCCCGACAAGACCTGTGTGTCAACAAATCAAATCTGGGTCAGGCCTTCAGTTTTCCGCGGGGGGGATCGTCGAGACCTTCGAAACAAACGTGGTCGACATTTGAATTTACCACAATACCGAACTGTCTGCTTGCGTGCGAGTGGAGTCCCACAGCAGGTCATCTCAATGGGTTTGGTCAAAGCGGAATTGAACACAGCCAGCTTTTTGTGTGTGCTAGGGTTGCCAACCTCCAGATGGGGCCTGGAGATCTCCCAGGATTACAACTGATCTGCAGATGACAGAGCAGTTCCCCCGGAGAAAATGGCTGCTTGGGAGGGTGGACTTTGTTGCATTGTACCCTGCTGAGGTCACTCCCCCCACCCCAAATGCTTCCCTCTTCAAGCTGCACCCCCAAAATCTCCAAGTATTTCCCAGCCTGGAGCTGACAATTTTAACATGCACAGTCAGTAGCTGCTTCTACTGGCTTCCCTGCAAGTTAAGAGAGAAGGGTGTTATTGGGAGTTCTATTGCATGTTGTATCTTTTAAAGGCCTGTAGAGAGCCAGCAAGCTGCAGTGGTTAAGAGCGGTGGACTCTGACCTGGAGAACTGGGTTTGATTCCCCACTCCTCCACAGGAAGCCTGCTGGATGACCTTGGGCCAGTCACAGCTCTCTCAGAACTCTCTCAGCCCCACCTGCCTCACAGGGTATGTATTGTGATGAGAGGAAGGGAAGGCGATCGCCAGCCGCTTTGAGACACATGAGGCCTGCTGGTTTTGTTCTCTCAGAGCTCTCTCAGCCCCACCTGCCTCACAGGGTATCTATTGTGGCGAGAGGAAGGGAAGGCGATCGCCAGCCGCTTTGAGACACATGAGGTCTGATGGGTGATCTGGGGCCAGCCACCGTTCTCTCAGAACTCTCTCAGCCCCACCTGCCTCCAGGGCCGGCCCCAGGTTTTTTTTGCACACTAGGCGAGGATACCTTCTGGCACCACCACCCCCGGGACCACCAATGTTCAAACATAAATGCATTTTAGGAAGAATGAAAAGTTGGGAGCAACTTGAAGGCACTTCACACTCACTCACACACACACACATAGGGTTGCCAAGTCTATCTTCGCCGGGAGCGGGGGGCTCCTGGCTGGTGTCTTGTGCACGCAACCGCACGCACATCACCCATCACCCGGAAGTGACGGGAGGACGCCAGGCACGCTGGGGGCAGGGCCACGGTCATACAAGGGAAAACCATAGATTTTTCCCTTGTATGGCAGTGGCCCCGCCCCCAGCGTGCCCTGCGTGCCCGCGTCACTTCTGGGTGGTGCGCACGTCGGGGTGGAGTTCCCCCTGTGGCCTGATCCGGGGCGGGGTCCCTTGCCAGCCCCCTGTAAAGAAACCCTGCTGCTAGTTGCCTTCTTGTTTTGTTTTTTTAACTTTATGTTAGTTTCCTTGTCTACATGATGACCCCCCTCTGCTGCCCGTCACAATCCACTCTCACAATTAAAACAGACCCCCAGCGCCGTTTGAACCCCCTTCCCCGCGGAGAAGGCACCCTCGGGGTCCCTTGAGCAGCGTCCTTCCCAATCTCCCCGCCGGCTGTAATCTCTCCTGGGACCCGAAATATAAACAGGCTGGGAAGGTTTACACCAGGCAATGTCTCTTCCAGGGCCCTGAGCAGCAAGTCTTCCAGCCAAAGCCCCCTCCGCGCACAGAATCCGCTCCTGCTTCGTCTCTGCCACTGGGTTACTGGCTGCCTCACAAGGTGCAAGTTGTGGGGAGGGGTGGAAGGGAAAGGCATTTATAAGCTACTTTGAAACTCCTTAAGGTAGAGAAAAGGGGGTTATAAAAACCAACCCTTCTCCTTCTTACATTTGGTTTTGTAAGCAGCCTTGAGCCACGGAGAAAGGAGGGTATACATATTTAAATAAATAGTTATATGGTCATGACGGAGGCAGGCAGAGCAGTGCTTCTAGGGTTGCCAGCTCCAGGTTGCAACACCAAGCCAGTGGAACCAAAATTGTTAGTGGAACAAAAATTAAGCAGACGAGGCAGTGCCAACTTATTCCTATCCGACCAGTTGCCTGCCTTTGGCACCGAACAGTCAGCAAGCCATATGCAGGGCTGCCAGCATCCAGGTGGTGGCTGGAGATTTCCCGCTATTCCATCTGCAGGTGACAGAGATCAGTTCTGGAGAAAATGGCTACTTTGAAAGGTAGACTCATAAGAACATAAGAGATGCCAATATTGGATCAGGCCAATGGCCCATCCAGTCCAACACTCTGTCACACGGTGGCCAAAAATACCAGGTGCCATCAGGAGGTCCAGCAGTGGGGCCAGGACATTAGAAACCCTCCCACTGTTGACCCCCCCAAGCACCAAGATGACAGAGCATCACTTGCCCCAGAGTCCCTATCTATACCTTGTGGCTAATAGCATTATACCCTGTTGAATTCACTCCCCTCCCCAAATCCTACCTTCCTCAGGTCCACACTCCAAATATCCAGGTATTTCCCAACCTGAAGCTGGCAACCCTAAATAAGAGACATTAGGACACCTCACATCACAGCTCCAAGGGGAGCTTCAAGAGATAACAATGTGAGGTTTCTTCACTTGAGTTCATTTACAAGTTCAGAACAATACAATGGACTCCTCAGACTGAATAGGGACATAGGAATCTTATCTCACTACGGAAGCTGATTTTCTGTCCATGAGTATTTTCTCCCTTCTCTAATCAAGGCAATCACATTCTTTCTTTCTTTTATTTTCTTTTATAGATTTTTACCCCACCCTCCCAGCAAGGCCGGCTCATTTCCTCACTTCCTTCTTTCCAACTCCAGTACCACCTTCCGGCTGGGATATAAGGACCCAGAGATCTTCACTTCTACAAGAGCCAGATTCAAGTCCACTAGCACCTTAGAGAAAACCTGGGCTATTTTTGGGCAGGAACGCACAGGAACGGAGTTCCGGCTGGCTTCCCAGTTGGCCACGCCCCAGTTGGCCACGCCCAGCAGGAACGCATTAACGTAATAGGCCACACCCAACAGCAGAAACTCATTAGGATTAGCTACATTAGGAGTGTGTGGCCTAACATGCAAAGGAGTTCCTGCTACAAAAAAGCCTTGGGTTTGGACAACAAACAAGGTAAACAGAATAAGAAGCAAAAGGTGGGTGTGGCTGGATGAGCACACTTCTGGTAACATGGGGGTGTGGCCTAATATGCCAACGAGCTGTGCTGTCAGGGGTGTGGCCTAATATGCTAATGAGTTTCCGCTGTTGGGTGTAGCCTATTATGCTAATGAGTTCCTGCTGGGCTTTTTCTACAAAAAAAGCCCTGGAGAAAACCAACAAGGTTTTCAGGGTATAAGCTTTCAAGTATCAGAGCTCCCTGGTACCTAAAAAAGGAAGCCTTGAGTAGGGATGGGCATGAACCAGCTGACCAACTAAAGTTCATCATCGCAAACTGAAGAACCGCCACAAACTTCCACAAATGTTGATGTGAATCATAGCAGTTTGTGAAGAGCAGAAAGCAGGAGTAAACCCCTGCTTTCTGCTCTTCACAAAAAACAACTGTTTGGTTTAAATGGCTCAGAGCCATATTCAACCACTGCTTTCTGCTCCCCGAAAAAGCCACGGGAACCAGAAGGCATGGGTTTCCAAACAGCTGAGTGGCAGGGTCTCAGCACTTGGTTTAAATGGCTCCAAGCCATTTGAACCCTGCTTTCGCCTTCCCATAAAAAGCCGCAGGGAGCAGAAAGCAGGGGTTTGAACTTTAAAATGGCTCACAAACGAATAGGAACCAGTTCAGTTCACAAACTGGCATATCGTTTCATGGTTCGGTTCGTGGTTCAGCCATGAACCAAACTGCAAAAATGTGGTCCTTATCTATCCTTAGCTTTGACTCTCAAAAGCTTATACTCCAAAAATCTTGTTGGTGTCTAAGGTGCTACTGGACTCTTCCACTGGCTCTCTGACTGCCAACCAATGTGGCTACCCTCCCCAAACTATCTCACATTTGTAAGTAACTGTAAAAACACTGGTGGTTTTTTTTAACCTTAAGAACTGCCAAAATGCCAGTGGGCAGGCAGAGAGTGGGGTCGCCAGGAACTGGGGGTGGGGGAGTGTTACTATGTGTGCTTGTATTTGCATTTTGTCTGTACTGTGCTTATGAAGTATTGCTCAAATCTGTGCCTTTGGGACGCAGGGCTCACTGTTATGTGTGTTTGCTGCTATGTGTTTGAATGGCGGGCCTTACACCTCATGCTACCCCTGGATGGACATAGCTGAGATGCCTGCCCTGGAATTTTCCAGTGTGCCCCTGGCCAGAGGAGGTCATTGCCCGTGTCTTTAATGTATTTAAGATGCCATGTATACTGGCTCTGAATAATGCATTTGCCCTTCAGTTTATTTATGTTTAGAAGGTAAAGCATTTACAACAGAGTCACGGGTCTGATCTGAGAACAGGGAGAAGGTAAAAACATAGAGCTGGAAGGGACCCGAAGGGAGCCAGTTTGGTGTAGTGGTTAGGAGTGTGGGCTCTAATCTGGGAGAACTGGGTTTGATTCCCCTCTTCTCCATATGCAGCTGCTGGTGTGACATGGGGTCAGTTACAAGTTCTTTCAGAGCTGTTCCTTCATGGGCAGTCCCCAAAAGAGCTCTCTAAGCCTCACCTACCTCACAGGGTGTCTATTGCAGGGAAGGGAAGGGAAAGGAAATTGTAAGGTGCTCTGAGACTCCTTCGGATAGTGAAAGGTGGGGTATAAATCCAATCTCTTCTTTTTCTTCTTCATCTAGCCCAACCCCTGCACAGTGCAGGAAATTAACAGCTACCTCCCCCACCCCTCCCGCAGTGGTCCCTGCTCTATGCCCAGAAAAGGCAAAAAACCAACCTCCAGGATCCCTGGGCCAATCTGGCCTGCAGGAAAGAATGTATGAACATAAGAAGAGCCCTGCTGGATCAGACCAAT
>NW_015160864.1:699574-709185 GCF_001447785.1 Gekko japonicus | reverse complement strand
TTTTGTATGTCTGAAACTGCTTAGTAAAGGCAACATTGATTTATAAAACCTAGCTGTTGTCTGACTTCCTGGGAAATAGCGAGCTTTCAGACACCAATCTGACCTCTGGATACACAGGTTTAGAACTCACGCACCGCCCGCCTCTGTAAACAGGGTTGGTCCGGGCTCCCAGAACCGTCTTTGGACCGGTTCGGGTAACAGGAGCCTGCAGGAAAGCAGTATGAGATTGCTCATGCACGCGGCTGGCTTCTTTAGCACAACTGAATGCATTCAAACATTGACACATAGTTTGTCATGCATTTGATGGTGCTGATCAGGACCAGTAAACATATCTTAAGCTGAACTGACAGGCAATCGAGCATCCCCCGGTATTGGCATTCCCATACTGCAGATGAGCTGCCCGTGTCTTTAATGTATTTAAGATGCCATGTATACTGGCTCTGAATAATGCATTTGCCCTTCAGTTTATTTATGTTTAGAAGGTAAAGCATTTACAACAGAGTCACGGGTCTGATCTGAGAACAGGGAGAAGGTAAAAACATAGATCTGGAAGGGACCCGAAGGGAGCCAGTTTGGTGTAGTGGTTAGGAGTGTGGTCTCTAATCTGGAAGAACCGGGTTTGATTCCCCTCTTCTCCATATGCAGCTGCTGGTGTGACATGGGGTCAGTTACAAGTTCTTTCAGAGCTGTTCCTTCATGGGCAGTCCCCAAAAGAGCTCTCTAAGCCTCACCTACCTCACAGGGTGTCTATTGCCGGGGAAGGGAAGGGAAAGGAGAAAACAGAGTCCAACTTATTCATTTTCTCAACAGAGTCCAGCATTTTCCTCTCTTTACTCGATGAGTACACCGGTTTTTACACTCATTTCAAAGGTCTTCCTCAAGAGTAATCTTATAAAGTTCTTATAGAGTTGGAAGGTGTTTTCTTCTATGAATTATCAGTTCCATTGCATTTCTTGAATAGGAGCAAGCCAATAATTTAAATATCTATTCGTAGCAGCCAGTCCATAACTTTAAATTCATCATGAGTCATATGTAGACTGATGATTTTTTGTGTGTGTGCTAGCCAAAAGAATCATGTCAAAAGAGTATCTTCTGGATTTCACTATAATCATACTGTACGGCCATTTTAAAATGCTTACCTAGGAACAGCAGATGAACCACATGTGTTGCCTAGCCTTGATGGAAGAAAGCCATACTAGAAGAGCAATTGATAATAAAACACAGTGCCTTTCAAATGTAGTAGTGTAAAAAAAGGCAGACAAACAAAAAGTTTATAGAGCAATCCTAATTTTGGTGTAGTGCCAGTTTGGTGTAGTGATTAAGTGCGCTGACTCTAATCTGGGAGAACCGGGTTTGATTCCCCACTCCTCCACTTGCACCTGGCTGGATGACCTTGGGCAAGCCGTAGTTCTGATAAGAGCTGTTCTTGAAAAAGAGCAGTTTCTGTCAGAGCTCTCTCAGCCCCACCTACCTCACAGGGTGTCTGTTGTGGGGAGGGGGAGGGAAAGGAGTTTGTAAGCCGCTCTGAGACACCTTTGTTTAGTGAAGGGCCGGGTATAAATCCAATCTCTTCTTCTTCTGCTGCTAACTACTTGCACGCTTCTAAACCCATTGCTGTCAAGTCTCATCAGATCTCAGAAGCTAAGCAGAGTCAGCCCTGGTTAATATTTGGATGGGAGACCACCAAGGAATCCCAGGGTTGTTGCGCAGGGGCAGGCAATGGCAAACCACCTCTGAATGTCTCTTGCCTTGAAAGTAAGGGTCACCATAAGTGAGCTGCAACAGGACGGCCCTTTCCGCCACCATAAAGAAAAAAGGGGGGAAAGAGGAAAAGTCCATGTGATTCCAGAACGGGCGTTGGCATTTCTAGGCAAAGCTCAAATATGTACAAAATAAGGCCCAGTGAGCATTCCTAGCAGCCGCGATGTGCAGACCACGCAGCGGTTCTAACACCGCTAAGCTAATTCAGCACCTATAGCAAAGCGAGAGCCCTTCACGCGTCCGTTCAGCCATTGATGAATACAATCAAACAATTAAGAACTCAAATTCAGACCCTTCCCACCGGAGTCTCCCTTTGAAGGGCTTTTGTTCACGGATGGGCATTGAGTGGGAAAATGCTGATGATGAGTTATACTTCCAAAAGTCCTGGTTTTACGAAAAGAATTCTGGCAGGAAGCCCACATTTCTGGCTTTTACAGAAAAAGAAAGAGAAAAGAAGGATTCTGGCAACCAGCCCAGAAGTTTAAAAAAATCCCCCCCCCGCATATTGACAACATTAGGAAGGGTCTCTCTCTCTCTCCTTCTCTCTCTCTCTCCCTCTCTCTCTCTCCTTCTCCCTCTCCCTCTCCCTCTCCCTCCCTCTCTCTCTCTCTCCCCCCTACGTCTTAATTTTTCTGATCACAACCTGGCCCCTCCAGGCAGTTGTTACTGACTATTCTTTTTCCCGGTCCTTGATTTTCCAAATTAACTTTATACACAAAGGCATTCACTAAATGTATATACTCAGGGGTCGTTTCGTAGAAAAAGAGCTAGGGGAACTCATAGCATAACTCATTAGCATATGCCACACCCCTGACATCACCGGAAGTGTGTCATAAGGCCACACCCCCTGACATCACTGGAAGTGTGTCATAAGGCCACACCCACCACTCAGTTAGTCTTAGTCTTAAAGGTTAGTCTTAAAGGTGCTATTTGTTAGTCTTAAAGGTGCTATTTGAACTCTTGGACTATTTTGCAGCAACAGACTAACACAGCTACCTCGGGGAAGCTCCTGGATGGGGCTGGGAGTCCTTGCGGAGGCCACGTGGAGTGGCCTTGGCCAGGCAGAGGGGGAGGATGCCAACTTACCCTCCTGCTTCTTCCTCCTTCTGCAACAGGATGAGGCTGGAAGAAGGGGCCGCCGGAAGAAGGGGGCGGGGCTTCATCGTGTGCCCCGCCCCCTGCACCTCACCCGGGGGAACGGCGATCCCCCGCGATCCCCCTGAAATGACCTCTGTATATACTTATAAGAAGAAAAATCAAGCTGACAGTTTATGTAGAACTCCATTTGTTCCAGCATATGTTTCTGTGGGCGTCCCAGTCTGTACACCTCTCGAAATCTTTCAGACACCAAGCAGGGTTGCCAGCCTCCAGGTGGGACCTGGGGAGCCCCCAGAATTACAGCTCACCTCCAGACGACAGGGATCAGTTCTCCTGGAGGAAATGGCTGCTTCGGAGGATGGGCTCCATGGCATCGGACCCCACTTTGGTCCCTCCCCTCACCACACGCTTTCGATCCACTTTCAGTCCACTTTCCAACTGGATTTTGCCGGTTCACACGTTAAAATCCAGTTGGGAAGTGCATTGGAATTGGATTATTTAGTGTGTGTGACCACGGCCTTTGTCCTCCAGATTAGAGTCCACCGCTCTTAGCCACTACAACACTTGGGGAAGCATTTGTCCTACACCTGAGCTCTGGCCCTGGCATGTAAAATCATCAGCTGTATTACAGGATTGTGTACATGGTATCACTGAGCCTTGTGCCATCGTTTAACAGTGGTGGTGTTGAACTCAAGATAAAATCTCTTTGTTATGTCTCAAGACAGGGTTAATGACATTCCTGACAGACAGCTCCTTTAAAATATGTTGCTGTCTCGTGGCGTTTCGAGACATTTCCAAGCCGCTTCAGAGGAACACGATGCACTGTGTGTGAATGAAGATGCACATGCCAAGCTGATAATTGAACATGACACATCCACTGGTATCAATCAATGCACATAGCATATAAAAGGACCTCCATGGGGTTTGTGTAATCCTGAACACCTCCCGTTTGCTGGAGGGGTGAGAAAATATTTCCTGTTCTATATTCTTTCATATTCATTTTTACTTTCATCACGCGCCAGAACGAGGCCTGCCGGAGGAAGCTACCCGGAAAAGACCGGCTCCAGAAAAAAAGGGCACCAGAAGGATGCCAATACCCGAAGCCGCTAGAGGAAGCCAGAAAAACAACAAGCCCTGGGTGCTGGTAGGCAGACACCACCCATCAACAATGTGGCCCTAGTTAGGGAATTTGGAATATGTATGTAAACAGCTCAGAGACCTGCCAAAAAGGTTAGAGCGGTATATAAATTGAAGGTATAAATAAATAAATAAATAAACCTTTTCGGAACCCAGTTTTTCCCCTGTAAGTTTTTCGGGAGCTGTTTCCATTGGGTGTACATGTTGCATGGTTTTGATATATGTAGGTTAGCTCAGCCCTGACCTGGAAAGCCCAGGCAAGTCCAGTCTCATCGTAGCTCGGAAGCTAAGCAAGGTCGGCCTCGGTCAGTATTTGGACTTGGTCAGTATTCGGATTACAAAGGTGTACCAGGGTCACTATACAGAGACGGGCGATGGCAACCCACCTCTTGCCTTGAGAAGCCGCTGGGATTGTGGCAAAAAAAAGGAGGTAAAATTGCAAAGAATAAAAAAGGGGGAAACGGGATAAATCTGGTGCAAGGAAATGGGAAAGGTTATTAAAATAAAAACAAAAAGTGTGATTTGCACAAGGGACAAACAAAATCAAAATAGGGAATTTTCAGGTCAAAATAGCCAGCAGGGAGAAACTAAAAAACCCCCCTGCCTACTGTTTGGTGTAGTGGTTAAATGCGCGGGCTCTAATTTGGGAGAAATGGGTTTGATTCCCCACTCCTCCATTTGCAGCTGCTGGATGACCTTGGGCAAGCCATAGTTCTGACAAGAGCTGTTCTCTCAAGAGCAGTCCTCAAAAGAGCTCTCTCAGCCCCACCTACCTCACAGGGTGTCTGTTGTGGGGAGGGGAAGGGAAAAGATTTTGTAAGCCATTCTGAGACTCCGAGTGAAGGGTGGGATATGAATCCAATCTCTTCGCTTCTTCGTCTTCTCTTTGTCTCCCATGTTGTCAAGTTGGAGCCAACTTAAGGTGACCCCAGCAATGGTCTTTCAAGGCAAGAAAGAAGCAGAGGTGGTTTGCCCTTTCCTTCCTCAGCGGTCATCCATGACTGTCTCCCATCCAACTACCACTCCTCCTTAGCTTCCACAATCTGACAAGGTTGGGATATATCATGCCGCCATCCCTCCTCTCTCCCATATACATATGTGTCATTTTTTTTTTTCAGGAGATGCTTCTCCACTAAGGGTCCTTCAAGTGGTGTTGGCATACAAGGTAACAATGATAATCTAAACAAAATCTAACAAAGCAGCAGTCCTAAAGCAACAAACAATTATGCATAATAATCTAAGCATCTCCTAAGAAGTGACACGGCAATGAAAAACAGTCGAAGAGTCCTATTTTTAAAAAGTCTGAAGTCCGATAACGCAGGAGAGTCACAAATCAACCATCAAAAGTCTTGGAGAATGAAAACATCTTAACCTTAGACTGGAACAATGCAGGTGCTGGAACCTATTGCAGATGGCTTCTTAGATCTAGGGAGAAGAAGAAGAAGAAGAAGAGATGTGATCTTCACTACCCAAAGGTGTCTCAGAGCAGCTTACAGTCTCCTTTCCCTTCCCCTCCCACGACAGACACCCTGTGAGGTAGGTGGGGCTGAGAGAGCTCTGACAGAAACTGCTCTTTTTCAAGAACAGCTCTTATCAGAACTACGGCTTGCCCAAGGTCATCCAGCCAGGTGCAAGCGGAGGAGTGGGGAATCAAACCCGGTTCTCCCAGATTAGAGTCCGCACACTTAACCACTACGCCAGACTGGAGGGTGTTATTGTATGGCCAGGGGCCACCACAGAAAAGGCCCTGTCCCCAATTACCACCTACCTAATTGTTAAAGGCAAATGAATCAGAGAAGGGCATCTGATAGGATCTCAGTTAGTCAGCAGATTCATACATCAGAAGGCAATCCTTCAAGTACACTGATTCCTAAGATGTTCAGGGCTGCTGTCAGACAAGCTATTTGATCTGATGTCACTGCTGTTGCCTTGCGGATTTAAAATGCATGTTCAGACAGCAACATCTGTATCCCGTTTTCCAGTCATTAGCTACCCATTCTCACCCCTCTCTGAATCAAATTTATTTGATACCTGGGAAAGTCCGGTCTTTACAATGGAGCTGGCTTCACCCCACATTTCCGGATGTCTGAACTCTCCTGTTGCGATCTCAAACCGTATGGGAAGTCTGGCCCTTCCCTTCCATTTTCGCGCCCTTTAAAAAAAAGCAGTTAGCGATGTGTGCATGAGCACATCTCCAATCATGGAGCTGTCAAAAGGAGGAGTGCCTTGATTAGGTGCTTCTACCCACACACGGGCAACAAATAATTCTGCCTTGTGTTTTGAATGTGAGCATATGCGCATGCGCGAACCACCGTTTTTTAAATCTGGACTGGCAACCATGGGGTGAGCATGCAGTGAAGCAGGTAACGGATAGATGTTTGATCAAAATTCTCCCGCATGAAAAAAACCCCAGGTTTAAATTAGCGGCGCGGTCAGAACTCAAAAATTATGCCGTCTGACTGAAGCCTTATAGTGCACTCCTAAGGACACTTTCCTGACTGTAAAACTCATTGCATAGACTTGGATAGTATTCTGAGTAGACTTCCTTAGGATGGCACTGTTGAGGATTTAAAGTAAAGATGGACAAACATTCATTCATTCAATGAAAACACTGGTATATTTGGAAGGGATTTCTTTCATCAGCACAGCTAGCTTTGAGTCCAGGAGCATCTTAGAGACCAATAAGATTTTTGGACTGTAAACCTTTGAGAGTCAAGGCTCCCTTCGTTAGATACAAGTAGGAACGGAGATCCCCAAGTCCTTATACCCCAGTCTGAAGGTGGGAGGGGTGTTGCAAATAAAGGAATGAGGATGCAGAGGTAAAATGCAAAATATACGGTAATCAGCCAGACTAGAGCAGGGGAGAAATGTTTAGGGACGGAAAATTAGAAAATTATTCTCTTGCTACAGATGGAAATTCTCTGCCCTTAATCAAGCTGATTATATTTTTGTGTTGTACCTCTACATCCTGACTCCCTTCTTTGTACTTCCCCTTCCACCTTCTGAATGGGATATAAGGAGTTGCAGATCTCCTATTTGTATCTGATGAAGGGAACTTTGACTCTTGAAAACTTGTACCCCCAAAATCTTGTTGGTCTCTAAGATGCTATTGGACTCAAATCGAGCTCTTCTACTGCAGACCAAGGGCGATTCGGCATCAAGCATTCGTTCCGCACTTTCTCAACACTGAGGAAAAGGTGCAGCTCAAAACCACATTCAAATACCTCGGGGCAACGCCATACTGACTGCAAAATCACCCCTGAATGGCCATAAATCTATGCAGTTGTTGTTCAGTTGCAAAGTCAAGACCGACTCTTCGTGACCCCGTGGACCACATCATGGCAGGCCCTCCTGTCTTCTGTCATGCTCTGGAGTTTGCTTAATTTCATGTTTGCTGCCTTGATAACACTGTCTAACCATCTCATCCTTCTTCTTTGACCGTCAATCTTTCCCAGCATCAGGGTCTTCTCCAGTGGGTGCTCCCTTCTCATTTGGCGGCCAAAGTATTTGAGTTTCAGCTTCAGTCTCTGGCCTTCCAGGGAACAGTCAAGGTTGATTTCTTTTAGGATTGACTGATTTGATCTCCTTGCAGTCCAAGGGACTCTCAAGAGTCTTCTCCAGCACCATAATTCAAAAGCATCTATTCTTCAGCACTCGGCCTTCCTTATAGTTCAATTCTCGCAGCCATACATGACTACTGGGGATACCATTGCTTTGGCCACACAGACTTTTGTTGGCAGGGTGATGTCTCTACTTTATGGTACCTAGAAGCAGGGGTCATTTCGTAGAAAAAGAGCAGCAGGAGCTCATTAGCCTACCTAATAAGCTATTAGTATAATAGCTCATTAGCATAGGCCATGCCCCCTGGCATCACCAGAAGTGATGTCAGGAGGAGAAACAAAAAGGGGGAGGGCATCTTCAAAAGCCTCCCCTTTGGGGGGACTCCTTCTCTCTCTCTGCTCCCCCCCCAGCCCACTTTGGCAGGCCAGCTGGGGAAGGGGAGGCTTTTGAAGATGCCTCCCCCGTTTTTCCTTCCTCAGCCTGCCTGCCAAGGCGGGCTTGGGCAGGGGGGAAACGAAGAGAGAAGGGGTTTAAAATTCAAACCCCTTCTCTCTAGAGTCGCACCGCAGGAGCGGCGTGATCTCTCCATTCTATTCTATGGGGCCACAGAATAGAATGGAAAGATCGCGCCACCTCTGCAGCAGGACTCCAGGGAGAAGGGGTTTAAAGTTTACAGTTTAAACCCATTATCTTGCTTCGCTTCCCCCCCCCCAGCCCACCTTGCTGCAATGTGACTCTAAAGAGGATCTGGGGGGCAGGGATCTGGGGGCAGGGCTTGCTGCCACCACCACCATTTGTCCCCACTCCTGGCCTCCCGGAACGGCACTCCAGCGCGCTCCGGGCCCAAACGACCCCTACCTAGAAGGTACCATAAAATCTGATGATCAAACAAAGTGAAAGCAGCATGCAATGCAGAGGGGAATTTCTGTTCCAACATGGGTTTCATAAAACAACGGAGGGAAAAGCCAATGCGGAATCACCCCAAGACAGCTACCCTCCGGAGGTATCTTTCAGCAGCATGAGACTTCCTCTCTCCCCCTCTTTCTGCAGTTCAAAATGCTCCCCACGATACTCCTGAAGGACAGGGACCCCCCAGGAACAGTGGGGGCGAGGTGGAGGTCAGCAGCAAGACATGGGAAATGTCAAAAATGGCTTCTCCCTGCCATCCACAGACATTCCCACTGGATCCAATCTTACATTTCTGTTCTATGTTTTGCCTATCTTAAGAAAAGACGGCTAAATGAGGACATGACCTCACATCCCCCAACTTCTCGAAAAAGGGAACGAGGGAGCTTCCAGATGACTCGTTTTTAAAATGTCGCTTATTTGCAAGAAAAGAAAGTGCATTGTGAATTTTTCATCCTTCTGTCATCCCAAATAAATATTTCTCATTGTGCACCCGAGGCATGCATGAACATCGAATACATTCTCGGGCCTTTATGTTTTTGCAGAAAGAGGAATGCCATGCGAAGTATCAAAAGTAAATCAAAAGTTTGCACATCGTGCAGAATTCCAAAAGAAATAGAGATTACGGAGTGACAGAAATAATTAAGAAGAGGCAGATAGATAGACTCTTTGGTGCCTTCGTTTATTCCGCCGTCAAGTCACAGCTGACTTGGGGTTTTCAAGGCAAGAGATGAACAGAGGTGGCTTGCCATTGCCTGCCTCTGCAGAGCAGCCCTGGACTTCCCCGCTGGTCTCCCATCCAAGACAGCCAGTCTGGTATAGTGGTTAGGAGCACGGACTCTAATCTGGGAGAACTGGGTTTGATTCCCCACTCCTCCACCTCAGAGGTCATTTCGGGGGGGATCGCAGTTCCCCCGGGTGAGGTACGAGGGGGCGGGACACATGACGAAGCCCCGCCCCCTGCTTCCGGCCGCCCCGCTTCCAGGCCTCATTCAGCCAGGAGGAGGCAGGAGAAGAGGGAGGGTAAGTTGCTTCCTCCCTGCCTCTCCCCACCCCTGCCTGCCTGGGGCCAGGGAGGGCCTTGGCGGGGCTTCCTAGCTCTCCCGCAGGCCTTGCAGGTCCACCCCCTAGCTCTTTTTCTACGAAAT
>NW_015160864.1:689494-694955 GCF_001447785.1 Gekko japonicus | reverse complement strand
CTAGTGATGGAAGTGCTCCTGACTCTGATGTCCCAGAGTCGTACAATGCTCCCCAGAATGAAAGGTGCCCTGAACCTGTACAGCTACGCAGGTCTCAGAGATCGCGCAGAGCGCCAATGTACCTAAGCGATTATGATTGTACATAGTGTTTTTGCTTAGGGGGGAGGGATTTGTTATGTATTGAAGTGTATATATAACTACTTTGTGAACTGTGCCATTGAGATGCCATGTTAAGCTTCGCCCTGGGCTAGGATCCTAATGTAACCAATAGGAGCCCTAGCCCAGAATATGTTTGCCAATCACCGTGCAGAGCGGGATCGCTTGTGATTGGTCCTTATTGCTTCAATGGGGGTGTGGCCTTATGACACACTTCCGGTGATGTCAGGGGGTGTGGCCTTATGACACACTTCTGGTGATGTCAGGGGGTGTGGCATATGCTAATGAGTTATGCTAATGAGTCCCCCTAGCTCTTTTTCTACGAAACAACCCCTGTTCCACCTGCAGCTGCTGGTGTGACCTTGAGTCAGTCACAAGTTCTTTCAGAGCGATTCTCTCTGAGCAGTCCTTGAAAGAGCTCTCTCAGCCCCACCTGCTTCACAGGGTGTCTGTTGTGGGGAGGGGGAGGGAAAGGCGATTGTAAGCCGCTCTGAGACTCCTTCGGATAGTGAAGGGCGGGGTATAAATCCAATCTCTTCTTCTTCTCTTCTTCGACTAACCAGGGCTGACCTTGCTTCGCTTCCAAGGTTTGACGAGATTGAGCCAGCCTGGGCCATCCAGTTCAGGGCTTTGGTGCCATGTACTCCAATATTTCACAGAACAAACAGAACCCCCTTTTGTACTTTTAACTATTCTCCAACCAAAAACATGTTGAGACTTTAGCACCCCAAAACTATTACACATTGTTTGAAAGATGATATTGTATACTGTGTTTATTTAGTTTCAGTGGGTACTCGGTCTGCAGTAGAACAGCTAAGTTTGAGTCTACTAGCATCTTAGAGACCAACATGATTTTCAGGGTATAAGCTTTTGAGAGTCTCAGATCTCTCTCTCTCTCTTGAGAGAGAGAGAGAGCCAGTTTGGTGTAGTGGTTAGGAGCCCGGACTCTAATCTGAGAGAACCAGGTTTGACTCTCCACTCGTCCACATGCAGCTACTGGTGCGATCTTGAGTCAGTCACAAGTTCTTTCAGAGCTGTTCTCTCAAAAGCAGTTCCCAAAAGAGCTCTCTCAGCCCCACCTACCTCACAGGGTGCCTGTTGTGTGGAGGGGAAGGGAAAGGAGATTGTAAGCCACTCTGAGACTCCTTCGGGCGGGGTATAAACCCAATCTCCTCCTCTTCTTCGTTGTCGTCTTCTTCGTCATCAGATACAAATGAGAATGGAGATCTTTCATTCCTTATATCCCAGTCTGAAGGGGGGGGGGAGAGAAAGGAGTCATGATGCAGACGGACAAAATTAGAGTTTGTAGTGAGAGAAGAATCTTCTAATTTTCTGCCCCTGAGCGTTTCTTCCTTGCTCTAACCAAGCTAAGTACATTTTGCATTGTACCTCTGCATCCGTGTGGTCTGACAAAGGGAGTTTATACTCTCCGAATCTCATACCTCCACAAATCTTGTTTGTCAAGAAGAAGAAGAAGACTCCTTTCCCTTCCCCTCCCCACAACAGGCACCCTGTGAGGTAGGTGGGGCTGAGAGAGGTCTTGACAGAGACTGCTCTGCTCTTTTTTTTCAAGAACAGCTTTTATCAGAGCTACGGCTTGCCCAAGGTCATCCAGCCAGGTGCAAGCGGAGGAGTGGGGAATCAATCGCGGTTCTCCCAGATTAGAGTCCGTGCACTCAACCACTACATCAAACTGGCTGCTGCGCTTAAATCTAGTTGTATCTATTTAGCTCGCGGCAATCTTTCTTTTTGGTTAGGCCAGTAACATACTCTCAGTCTAACCTACCTCACAGGGTGGTTGTGAGGATAAAATGGGGGAAGGGGAGAGCACCGTAAGACTAAAGTTGCCAACAACCAGGTGGGGCCTGGAGAGCTCCTGGAATTGCAACTGGTCTCCAGACTACAGAGATCCGTTCTCCTGCTGACGGGATTGCCAGATCCTCCCTGGACCCCAGTGGGGGTGTGTGGAGTTATAGGGTTGTCAGATCTGGGTGGGGGCAGGGCTGTAGAGGACAGGGACCTCAGAAGGGTACAGTGACGTAGTGTCCACCCTCCAAAGCATCCCTTTTCTCCAGGGGAACGGATCTCCCCAGTCTGGAGATGAGCTGGAATTCTGGGGGATCCCTAAGCCACCCCTGGAGGCTGCTATCCCTACCTGCTGAGCAATGCTCCCCCTAAGCTGTGGAGTCTTCTGAGCAAAAATTCTACTTTGTGCGCTACCGGCACTGAAGTTGCGAGCGAGCGATTTGGCTCCTGCATAAGTCCGTTTGCTCTGGAGCCATCCACACTGAGCTGAGACAAAAATGGGCGAGCGGGAGGCTAAAGAACTGTGAGCTGGCTCACACTAGCTCAGCTTGGAGGGAACACTGGTTGCATCAGTCCCCTCCCATATAATAATAATATAATAATAATCTTTCCATTTATTAATCGCTCAATCCATGCAGAGCTGCCAGCTCTGAGCGATGTACAGTTACTCATGAATTTCACATGGGACTAACAATGCTGGGGGTTAGGGAAGACAACATATATCAATTAAATCACGCACATATATTTTCATAGTCAACGGAGATAGTCAGCTGTAAGGTCCAGGCGTGTTCTGGCCTTTCCCCAGGTGCTCCCCACCCCACCCCAGAACTCCAGCAATTTCCCAACCTGGAGTTGGCAACCCCATCTAAGGTGCCTTGGGTGCCGGTTGGGGAGAAAGGTGTGGTGAATGAAGTAAATAAAAAAAAAGTAAAGTCTGAGGTAACTATAGTATCCACCTAAACCGTTTGACTCCTTCGCCGTACACATCTACTCTGACCGTTTAAAAAGAGAGCCGAGGGAAGCAATCTGGGTATTTCACAGCAGCAAGGGTATCTACACCACCCCCACCCCTAGTCCGTCGCAGGTACGGCTTCTATCACACTATTTTCGTTTAATGGGGACTTGGGGAAATGTTTTGCAAACAGCAATATGAGCCTGGGGCCGTGCACTCGCCAGATAACGCTAACCCCACCGAGCTTCGACGGCAACCCTTTCCTACTGAGTTACATTAAATGATGAATTTAAAAAGATATATATATATATTCTTTTCAGCAACCAGTCTGGTAATCTTCCAGCCAGAATAGTCTGTGGGAGACGGTGCAGGCAGCCGTCAGCTGCAACCAGGCCACTGCTAAGTAATTTGCAAAGTGCCTTGCAGGATTGTGCCTTTTTTGCCTCCCCCCCACCCCCAGCAAGTGCTGAAAAGGAAGTATTCATTATACGCTCCCCCAAATGCCATCTAATTAGGCATCCTTTCCCCTCTCCTCCTGGCCTGCATGTTTGTGCTTTACATTCCCTTCTGCTTTAAGCTACGGAGCAATGCCAGACTGTGGAGGGAACATATTCCACTCAGATTCATAAGTAGATCCGTTTGGCCAATGCGGCTGGGGGGACCCGTGGGGCCCTGGTTAGCTGTCAGTTGCTGTCAGTTGTTTGAGGACGAAGAGCCCTGGAACTATGCAAGTCGATTCAAAGTGTGTTTAAAGGTAAAGGTTCCCTTGCTCGAAAGCCAGTCGAATCCGACTCTAGGGTTGCGGTGCTCATCTCCGTTTCAAAGCAAAGAGCCAGCGCTGTCCGAAGACGTTTCCGTGGTCATGTGGCTGGCATGACTCAACACCAAGGCGCACGGAACGCTGTTGCCTTCCCACTGAAGTGGTACCTATTTATCTACTTGCAATTTCTTGCTTTCGAACTGCTAGGTTGGCAGGAGCTGTAACTAGAGACGGGAGCCCACTCCGTCATGCGGCACATTCGGGTCTTGAACTGCTGAACTACCGACCTTCCACAGCCTGCAGTTCAGCGTCTTAACCACTTGAGCCACCACAGCTACAAAGTGTGTTTAGGCAGTGATAAATAGGGTTTCCACTTCCAGGGAAATACCTGGAGATTTTGGGGGTGAAGCCTGGAGAGGACAGGGTTCGGCAAGGGGAGGGACTTCAGAAGGGTATAATGCCGTAGAGTCTGTTGTGAGAAAAATGAAATAGTTGGTCCAGAAAACTTAAAACCCATTTATACAGTTAATGTTATAAAGAAATCACAGTGTTTTTCTCTCTCCTCTATTTCTGTCGCTTTCCAAGCAGCAAACAGCACAGTGAACATGACTCCCAATATGATTTGCTAGTCCTTTGTCTCAAGAGAGGCCTTTCCTCCATCACCTACACAGGAACCAACATTTGCATTCACCTACATTGTTCGTGAATCGAAAGAATTTGGAAACATTTAGAAATAAAGGATTGGTGTGCACCTGCCATTAAGTCAAGGAAGCCAGAATATTTGCAATACTGAAGGTTTGCCTACATGTCGAAACTCACATCACACCTCCAGCCAGGAGACACAGCCTGGCTGGCTACTTTGCTTCAAGAAAACAAAGAACATCCCGAAACTGTAACATTCTTGTGTTTGTCATTTAGAAATGTAGGCACTATCTTGCATTGTCTTGCTAAAGCATCAGGGTAACCCTATTGCCTCTGGAATGTGGGAACATTGCCTGTGCCATAATGGCCCACATTACCAGTGCAGTTAGAATAATTGATGCAGTTTATAATTTCTATAGTGCTATCGAAATGTATGTGACCAATATGGCATAAAAGAAGGCACGAAGCTCCATTTCGCCACTGACTCTCAGAGATCCAGGGAAGGCTCTGACTTTCGTGATCTCTCTGGACCAGTCCAGAGGCTTCTGTGCATGGGGAAATCTTTGTTCTGTATGCTTAACCACTGACTATCTTTTTTTTAGGAAGTAAGTACTCTGTTTTGTACCCCTTGTTTGTCTTTAGCTAATAAACAATTTTATTGTTTAAGTAACCTTGTGTTAGGGCTGCGGTGGCTCAAGTGGTTAAGACGCTGAACTGCAGGCTGTGGAAGGTCAGTAGTTCAGCAGTTCAAGACCCGGGTGCCGCAAGACGGGGTGAGCTCCTGTCTCTAGTTCCAGCTCCTGCCAAACTAGCAGTTCGAAAGCAAGAAATTGCAAGTAGATAAATAGGTACCACTTCGGTGGGAAGGTAACAGCATTCCGTGCGCCTTGGTGTTTAGTCATGCCGGCCACATGACCATGGAAACATCTTCGGACAGCGCTGGCTCTTCGGCTTTGAAACGGAGATGAGCACCGCAACCCTAGAGTCGGATTCGACTGGCTTTCGAGCAAGGGAACCTTTACCTTTATCTAACCTTGTGTTGCATTCCAGCTAACATTTAACATTTTACCCCTGCCTTGGTAAGGGGCACTCACCAGACCAATACGAAACCTAAAGGGGGTGGGAAGAGGTGCAGGTAACACTTT
>NW_015160864.1:683904-685646 GCF_001447785.1 Gekko japonicus | reverse complement strand
CAAAGGAGTTCCTGCTACAAAAAGAGCCCTGCGTGGAATGCACTCTCAGATGATGCCCATGCTCTGCCGGACTTGTTTCGTTTAGCTGAATAGTTTAGGTTGGCCTTTGGAGGCTAACCATGCGTTTGGGTTGTTTTAATAGTGGTATGGTGATGGCCACGTATTTTAATACTTTAACGTTCATATTTTATATTTGTCATTTGTTTTTGTGTTGTTTTCACCTTATTGGTTTTAATGCTGTAAGTCGCCGTGAGACCCTTCGAGTGAGTGTTGACTACAAAAAAAAAATAATCTAATAAATAAATATTTGGCCACGTATTTTAATACTTTAACGTTCATATTTTATATTTGTCATTTGTTTTTGTGTTGTTTTCACCTTATTGGTTTTAATGCTGTAAGTCGCCGTGAGACCCTTCGAGTGAGTGTTGACTACAAAAAAAAAATAATCTAATAAATAAATATTGACAAACCTTATGGTTCAGTTGTATTGTATGTCTTTTAAAACGCTGTGAGCCACCCCGATACCTGATGCAGGAGAGGGGTGGTGTTTAAATCTAATAAATAAATAAATAAAGTCAATGATATAAGTTCTCAGGGAGGGGAAAGGGCTCCCTCTAAGCTGGGGAGTCTTGTGAGCAAAAATTCTACTTTTGTGAGCTACTGGCATTAAAGTTGTGAGCAAGCTATTTGGCTGCTGCATAAATTTGTTTGCTCTGGAGCCATCCCTTCATGAGCTGAGACAGAAATGTGTGAGCCTGAGGCTAAAAAACTGTGAGCTGGCTCACACTAACTCAGCTTAGAGGGAACACTGGAGAAGAGCAGAGGAGGTTTGCCATTGCCTGCCTCTGCATAGCAAATCTGGACTTTTTTGGTGGTCTTCCACCCAAGTATTAACCAGGGCCAACCCTGCCTAACTTCTGAGATCTCAGGATGGTTCAGCTGAGTTAACCCCAGACTTCCTCCAAACAGCCCTCAACATTTTATCCCCTTAACAAGCGAGCTAGTTTGGGCTGAGAGATGGCGTCTTGCATAAGGTCATTGTTGTTGTTGTTGTTCCGTCGCACAGTCGAGTCCGACTCTTCACGACCCCATGGACCAGATCATGCCAGGCCTTCCGGTCTTCCGCCGTCCTCTGAAGTTTGCTCAACTTCATGTTCGTTGCACCTATGACACTGTCTATGACATAGACAGTGTCATAGATGCGTAAGGTCATACAGGGAGTTTAATGGCCAAAGAGGATTTGAAACCAGTTTGTCTTGTTCCTAGTTGGGCCTGCAAACCGTGATACCATATTGGGCCACCGTTTAAGGCAATTTGAGATGTAGACAAGCAACAGAGTGGGCTTGAATGGATCATATCGCTGGTTGCATTTAGTATGTGTCCACATCCATAGTGACTCGCTCCTGAGAGCATCAGAAAGAAGGTTACTTAGAATATTTTTCTTCTATAGATTTGGTTTGGCAAGGCATTCTAAACCGCATAGAACAGGCATTATACATTGCATTTGGGGATCTCTCTGTTTTGTATGTAAATCTGTGCTCCTAACCACTACATCAAACTGGGTCTCCAAACTGGAGCTGCAGCACCCACAGGCACCATATTGGGGATCCCTGTTATAGACAGGGGTCATTTCCTGCAGGAGCACACAGGAGCGGAGCTCCGGCAGTAAAGAGCCCAGGGGCGGGCACATGCAACAAGCCCCACCCCCTGCTCCAAGCAGCCCTCAGTCAGAGCAAGAAGCA
>NW_015160864.1:673766-683566 GCF_001447785.1 Gekko japonicus | reverse complement strand
GCCAGGTAAGTTGCAGAGCCCCCCCGGTCCAGAGCAGTCCAGTGGCACCTTTAAGACCAAGTTTTATTTAGGTACAAGCTCTCCCTCCTCTGTGAGGACAGATTTGCACGTCCCCCCCCCAATAGCTAGCAATCCAAAACAGTCCAGTGGAGCCTGAGCGGTGGGTGTTGCCTTCTGACACACTTCCGGTGATGTCAGGGGGTGTGGCATATGCAAATGAGTTATGCTAATGAGATCCTGCACTTTTTTTCTACATAATGACCCCTGGTTATAGACAAAGAAGAAACCACTGGACTCACACCAATCCGAGTGCTGCCTGGTGTCCCTGTATGGTAGTCCACAATGGGGCTCAATCAACCTCAGGTGTTTTTCTACAAAAAAAACAACAGGGACAGGGTGAAACTGGAGCCATGCACTTGCAAGAACACAATATAGGCCGAATGTGATTCTTTTGGTTCAGTGAGTCAAGCTGCCCAAGCCTGCGATGGACCCTGGCCCAGCTGGGAGTGAGCAAATTTCTTCTCAGCCAAGCTCCTAGGGCCAGAAATGGCTAGCGGCCCTTGAACGTCTGCCATCGGATCTGCTAATTCCCCATGCAAAAAGAAGTTTGCTTTCCTCCGTCGCCTTCCATTAACACCTGGCTATGTTTGTTCATCACTCCACCTACCAGCCGAAAAACGGGCAAGGAAGTGGAAAAGAGGAAACGGTATTCGGGGAGTTGGAAGTGGCGCTCCCGAATATGCCAGCGCGAGAGTGTGAATTAAAAGGAGGGAACTTGCCAAAGCAAAGCTTTTCTTTGGAGGCTTAATTAGCAGGCGCCACTGGATTCCCTCTTCTCCTCAGGCAAGAGAGAGAGACAGGAGGATCTCCCCGGCTTTGGAGGGAAGCTGACTTATTTATCTGGCCCAAATCGGAATCCTCGCAACCGAATTCTCGGCGCACGGTCATGATATTGACTGACTATCTTACATGGCATTGCTGAGAAACGAGGGGATGTTCTCTAAAATGTGATTTATTATTTACAAAGCACCTCAGGTGTCTGGCAGTGTACAAAAACAAGGTGCTTGTTCCATAATAAGGAGGATGGTGCTCCGGCACCATTACTCTGCAGAACATTTCAGCAAGTGGCGTTTTCCTCAGCACTGCAGGATAAGCCGAAAGTCCTGCTTTTGTACATCCGTTAAAGATGCAGGAGCAGTCCAGCTGGTAAAAAGTCTCTGGGCTTGGAGAATGTAAAAAGAGCCCTGATAGATCCGAGGTCCATCTAGTCCAGCATCCTGTCTCACACAATGGCCAACCAGCTCCTCTGGAGGGCCAACAACAGGGCAGAGAGGCTGAGGCTTTCCCTGTCGTTGCTTCCGGGCACTGGGATTCAGAGGCTGGCTGCCTCTGAACATGGAGGTTCTCTTTAGTCACCATGACAAGTAGCCACTGATAGACTGATCCTCCACCGCTGGCAGCGGCGGTGGGGACGCAGTTACAGCTCTTGAAAAGTTACCAGCTCTGATTAATCTCTTGCGATGTGAAGTGGAGCAGAAGGGGGGGGGGAGGCTGCTGGCTGGTCTCTCCGGGGAAGACGGGGGCCCCTCCTTCTCCAGCCCTGCACACAGGACTGGCACGGGGGGTGGGGCCACAAGGTAGCCTCGCCTAGTGTGTAAAAAAACCTGGGGCCGGCCCTGGCTGCAGACTGGAAGGTCTATAGTTTAGCAGTTCGAGACCCAAGTGCCGCGTGACAGAGTGAGCTCCCGTCTCTGGCCCCAGCTCTTGCCAACCTAGCAGTTTGAAAGCAAGAAATTGCAAGTAGATAAATAGGTAATGCTTCGGTGGGAAGGTAATTGCGTTCCGTGCGCCTCGGTGTTTAGTCATGCTGGCCACATGACCACGGAGACGTCTTCGGACAGCGCTGGCTCTTTGGCTTGGAAACGGAGATGAGCACTGCCCCCTAGAATCGGATTCGACTGGCTTTCGAGCAAGGGAAACCTTTACCTTTTAAATGAATCATAGAGTTGGAAGGGACCTTCAGGGCCATCCAGTCCAACCCCCTGCAAAATGCAGGAAATTCATAACTACCTTCCCCCTGCTCCATGCCCAGAAGATGGCAAAAAGAAACCCTCCAGGATCCCCAGCCAAACTGGCTTGGAAAAAATTGCTTCCTAACCCCAGAGTGGTGATCGGCATTTCCCTGGGCGTGTAAGAAAGGGCCACGAGAACTAAGCACTGAGGCAAACCTCCCTGCCCTCCCATCTCGTGATCTGCCTGAGTTCACAGAAACAGCGTTGCTGTCAGATGGCCATCTAGCCTCAGTTTGAAAACCTCCAAAGAAGGAGAGCCCACCACCTCCTGAGGAAGCCTGTTCCCCTGAGGAACCACTCTAACTGTCAGAAAGTTCTTCCTGATGTTTAGTAATGCACATGTGGCTCATGATCCACGATTCTATTCATTTTAAGTCCTTTGTTCTCTAATATTCTTCTTTGCTAATTAATGCACATTTTTCATGGCCTAGGTACAAACTGTGATTCTGAGTCTGTAAAACCATCCGTAAGACATTCCACTGAAGATGCATTAAAAATGTCACCCGCACAATGTAAAAAATGTAGCAGACATAATAACAGATCCAAATGATGTGTTTAATAATGTATTTATTTTTCTTTTAAAACATTCAATTTACTTCAAGGCCACCACCACTGGAAAAGAAATGGAATAAAAACATGTGGTAGGCATTGATTTTGAAAGAAGGACATTCTTTAGAAGAACAATCCTGAAAGAAAGGATGAGGATTTGATTAAAAAATGAAAATAATGAGATATGTTTCTGCAGCTCAGAATCAGAGGTTGTAATTCAACTTTGGTGTAAAAAATTAGCTTCGGGACTATCTTTTAAAGCATTTTTGTATGTATGATAAGGTTGCCAACTTTTCCAGTAGTTTATATCGATCACATTTTTATCCCCATCCTTTCTCCAAGGAGCTCTGAATGACATATGTGGTCTTCACACTCCCATTTGGTCTTCTCAACAACCCTGTGAGGTAGCACCGGGTGAGAGAAAACGATTGGCTGATAGCCACCCAGTCAGGATAAGCAGGGATTTGAACGCAGGTCCTTGCATGGTGCTCTAACCACTGTACCACACTGTCTCCATAACTTTCATAGATGCATCTTTAACAGTGGCATGATGCGGCACGAACTGGTAGGGAAAAGCTTGTTACTGCATAAAAGTAGACATTTCTACCAGCCTATTGCTGCAGACCATAGGGGAAAAAATGAGCTCACTGAAGAAAACCACTCTTCCATAATTTTAACACTCTTCGTTATACTTTTTATAATGGTTATAATGCAAATTTCCTATACTAGACAACATTCATCCTTAAGTGAAGTACATTTCATAAATACAGGCAAAGCCAGTAGATAATGGTATGAATGCAATACAAAATCTTGACGCAAATATTATCGACGCTGTTTTGGCTATAATCCTGGAATGTTTACTCTTTCAGGTGTCCTAATGGAGCTGTGAGTGGACAAAGCAGACTGAAAAGTCTTCATTTTTCAAGTTCCTAAACAATATTTATCACTTCTTCATTTGAAAACATGTGGACCCAAGGAATGCAAGCGATAAAGAGAACAGGTTTTCCTAGGATTAAACAGCGGTTTCGTATACCTTTTTCAACTCTATCTCTCTGTTGGTGTTTGTCACCAATCTCTTGATGGAGCACTGCAGGAATGACAATAATATGGATCAATGCAACATCTCCCTAATGTCTCCCCAAAGCTCTTAATGACATGCTATCTTACCGATTCATAAGGTGGTTTAAATTGCAATGTGAACCTTAAGTGGACCAAGCTGCTCTTAATTTCTCATTCTTATTTATTTATCATGTTGTAGCCTGCCTTTCTTCTTGATTAGAGTCAGGTTACTACGATGTTTTTTAAAAAAATATCTCAGAATACACCTGCCACCAATTAAAATCTGTATGTACAGCAATTAAAACAAATCCAATCAAGCAGAGGTCAATCAATACACAATTTACTTTATGCTGTTAACTGAATGTGGCAGATGGTTTGGTCACAGAGCACATGTAGTAGGTCATAGGAATATGAAAACCTGCTGGATGAGACCAGGGGTCCATCTAGTCTAGCATCTTGATTCGCACAGCGGCTGACTACTTGACTTGGAGGGCCAACCAACAAGGCCCTTCCCAATACTGTCTCCAACAGAGATAAGGTTTCCAGCTCCCTAGTTGGGGTGGGCTATCCCCTGCCCCCAGCTCCCCTTTCCTGCTGCTGCTCAGAGTGTGTGTGGGAGGAAAACAGAATTTTAAAAGGTGATTGGGCCGATGGCATGATGTCACTTCCCAGACAGTGTGATGTCACTTCCAGGTGTCACGTCATCACTGATTGCCCCCTGTGTCCCCACCCAATCTCCTCCAGTATGGTGTAGTGGCTAAGAATGGTGGACTCTAATCTGGAGAACCGGGTTTGATTCCCCACTTCTCCACATGAAGCCAGCTGTGTGACTTTGGGTCAGTCACAGTTCTCTCAGAGTTCTCTCAGCCCCACCTACCTCACAGGGTGTCTGTTGTGGGGAGAGGAAGGGAAGGTGATTGTAAGGGCGGGGTATAAATCCAACTCTTCTTCTTCTTCTTCATCTTCTCCTCCTCTTCCTTCTGCAACAGCAGCAGTAGCAGCAGGCTGGACAACCCTAGTTATAAGGCCATTTTGCCACCTGGTCCATTTTATCCCCAAGTTGCCAGTGGTTGTGGGCACTTGAATGCTTGCACTGCAAAGGAACATATAGCTGAGTTGCAGCTCCTAGCATGCATAATGTTATACACACATCAGGGAATATTTTAGTCTTAGAACTTTTCATGGCTGCAGATCTTACGGGAAGTGTGTTGCCACAGGGCTGGTTAGAATTCAGTCGGCACATGTAAACTATTTGGCAAAGTCCTTCTGGTTCAAAGTCAGGATATTTATCTGGTGCTCGGCTATTCTGGAGAAAGAAGGGACTGTTCCCAGAACATTCAGGGCTTCTGCTGATGAGCAAATATTATTAAACCCTTGACAACTTTGTCTTGGGGAAAAAAAAATTGGTCTGGCCAGGAAAAAACAAATTAGATTGTATTCCTCTAGGGCGGCCCTGCTTATCTCAGCCTTATCCACTGGGTGATTCTTCTTCTCAAGAAGTTGCCATTCCTCAAATACCCTGCAGTCTAAACTAGGGACATCATATTAAATAAACATCCTAAGGTCCTTGGCTTACACGATAGCAAAAGTATTTTTCAAAAAATGTCTTGTTTGCGCAAAGTAATGTTGTTCTAGGATGAATGATGGACCAGCTTTTGGGTTTCCTCATATGCATGTATCTGTCTGCCTGCCTGTTCAAGTCGCCCGCTCTGGGTTGGGAGATTTTTTGGGGGGGGGCTGGGGAGGATGGAGTTCAGGGAGGGACCTCAGCAGGGTGTGATGCCACAGAGTCCGCCTTCCAAAGCAGCCTTTTTCCCCAGGGGAACTGATTTGGTCATCTGGAGATCAACTGTAA
Source organism: Gekko japonicus (assembly GCF_001447785.1). NCBI lineage: Eukaryota > Metazoa > Chordata > Lepidosauria > Squamata > Gekkonidae > Gekko > Gekko japonicus. The sequence goes on along the minus strand of NW_015160864.1, from coordinate 678,031 downwards.
TAGGGTGAGACAGGGCTTTTTTTGTAGAAAAAGTCCAGCAGGAACTCATTAGCATAATAGGCCACACCCAGAAGCAGAAACTAATTAGCATATTAGGCTACACCCCTGACTGCACCGCTCATTAGCATATTAAGCCGCACCCCCATGTTACCAGAAGTGTGGTCATCCAGCCACACCCACCTTTTGCTTCTTATTCTGTTTACCTTGTTTGTGGTCAAAATCCAGGGCTTTTTTTGTAGCAGGAATTCCTTTGCATGTTAGGCCACACACCCCTGATGTAGCCAATTCCAATGGGTTTCTGCTGTTGGGTGTGGCCTGTTATGCTAATGAGTTTCTGCTGGGTGTGGCCAACTTGGGAGCCAGCCGGGACTCCGTTCCTGTTCGGTGTGGCCTGTTATGCTAATGAGTTTCTGCTGGGCGTGGCCAACTTGGGAGCCAGCCGGAATTCCGTTCCTGTGCGTTCCTGCCCAAAAATAGCCCTGGGGTGAGATCCCCAGATGCCACCTGGTGGTCGGCAACTCTACTGCCTGTCCGCCTACATGTCTGCATACCCATACATCTAAAAAAAGGTAAAGGTTTCCCTTGCTTGAAAGCCAGTCGAGTCCGACTCTAGGGTTGCGGTGCTCATCTCCGTTTCAAAGCCGAAGAGCCAGCGCTGTCCGAAGACGTTTCCGTGGTCATGTGGCCGGCATGACTAAACACCAAGGCGCACGGAACGCTGTGACCTATACATCTACCTGGTACTTTATTTTTCTCCACGCTTCATCAAGAACGTTTCTTTCACAGGTAGAAGGAAGCTGGCTGTACTGTGTCAGTTGTCTCGGGGGAAGCAAATAAGAGCAATTTAAATTATTTACAATAATTGTTTCTAGTGCACAGGGGTGCTCCCTCTAAGCCATGGAGTCTTGTGAGCAAACGTTCTACTTTGTGAGCTACTGGAATTAAAGTTGTGAGCCAGAGATTTGGCTCCCGCATAAATTAGTTTGCTCTGGAGCCCTCCTTCCTGAGCTAAGACAAAAATGTGCGAGCCGGAGGCTAAAAAACTGTGAGCTAGCTCACACTAACTCAGCTTAGAGGGAACACTAGTGGTGGGGGATGATATTGTCTATCTGCCCTCTGCCTTGGAGAGCCCACAGCCTTTTTGATCCACAGTTCTAATTGTGTCCACATTTTCTGCAGATTCATTCTTCTTCAGTCTGGAGACATCTAAGGACTCGTTTATCTACTACTAGCTGCAGCAACTTCCTCTCAGTCTTCTGAAAGACTTTCTGTAGTTAGTTAGTTACCCACTAGAGTAACGCTGGGAGATTTAGGGTGCTGCCTGGGAGTGGAGTGGCAGAGTTTGGGGAGGATGTGATGACTCTCCTGGGTGACTCTCTAGGCTGCCTCCCCCTACTCTCTATTGTCTTCACCACTGAGGCTAAAGGAAGTTTCTAGAGCATCACTAGGCGGAGGCCATTTTTGCTCCTATCTCTTAGTTCCTTGAATGTGGGAAATTGGAGCTGGTGATTCTCTGCCCTGGTTGAGTCAATAGGAGGCCTATTACCAGCTTCCATTTGAAAAATGAGCACGTGTCTCTTCTTCAGTGCGGCCTCGATCTTCATAGCCTTCTTGATTCTACAAGTACGAACCCAGTTTTTGTCTGGAGAAGCTGCCTTGTAGCCGCTTAGTAATAAAGCTCTTATCTCTCAAACAGTGCTCTCCAGGGGCTCAGGAGCTTTCTTTGATGAAGGGCTTCTTCCCGCTCCTGTATATCAGTGGAAGTTTCTGTTTCTTCTGGCTTTTGGCAACTTCTGTCCCCGCTCTTGTTTTTAGGCAGCTTTATTCCATCTGGTAGCCCTGAGCTCCTGTCTTCCGAAAGAGCGGGTCGATGCTATCCAGTTCCAAAGCAACATTCTCCTTGAGAATTAACAAGGCATTCGGAAGACAGCACCAGTAAACCATCATTAGCTAATAGGCTCTTCAGTAGGAATCAGTAATGCATTTTACTTGTGGGGGAGGTAGGGCTGCCAGGTCCAGGTTGGGAAACTCCTGGTGATTTGGGGGTGGAGCCTGGGGAGGACAGGGACCTCAGTGGGGTACAGTGCCACAGAGTCCGCCCTCCAAAGCATCTATTGTTTCCAGGAGAACTGATCTCTTTGGTCAGGAGATGAGCTTTAATTCCAGGGGATCCCCACGTCCCACCTGGAGGCTGGCACCCCTATAACGTCTTCTTGCCTTGAAACCCCTCATGGGGTCACCATAAGTGGGCTGTGACTTGATGGCAACAACAAATATAAAATTTTATTTGTTTCTTGGCCATCCATCTTCTTTGGGGGTGGGTTGGGGGAGGGGAGTCCTAGAGACAGCCCCAAGCTTTCTGGCTTGTGAGGCCAAAGATTGAATCAGTGCCCATCACAATAAAACAAAACACAAAAACCCTGCCTACGTTACCTTGGGCTTATCTCTTCACCCTACCTGGTGGAAATCCCTGTGAGTTGCCACTGGGACTCAAAGTTCTTCCTAAGGATGTGTGATCATAAACACGTTCCATACTGTGCATCATTCAGTTTCATTTTCATTCTTTCTCAGGGACCCTTGAACTTGGCTGTGAAAGAAGGTTCGCTTCATAATCTTACACGGTTTTATCTCCCTAATACATGCTTTGCTTATAATGGGAGAAAAGGTTTCCTGCTTTTTAGCCTGGGATTTGAGGGGCTGTTTTCTTTCCATGACTAACAATATCTTAGTCTGCTGCAGGATTGTCATTTTGCATTACACAGCTATGTATTTCTGGTCACGTTGAATGAAATCCTTCAGTCCTCAAAAGGACTGGTGCAGGCACCTCGTATGTCATTCTGGCTACCGGGAAAGGATGCATATGAAATGTTAGCGATGAAGCCCTCCTGACACACAACGGGTGATTCTGCATCTAGCATTTGTTCCATGTTTTCTCAACTGGGAGGGGAAAGTGCAGCTCAAAACCACATTCACATGCCCCGGGGCCAACGCCATACTGACTGGAAAGTCGCCCCTGAATGGCCATAAAAGGGCATAAATCTATGCAGAAGGTACCATAAAATCCGATTGTCAAAGAAAGTGAAAGTGGAATGCAATGCAGAGGGTACCATAAGATCCTATGATCAAAGAAAGCGAGAGCGGCATGCAATGCAGAGGGGAATTTCTGTTCCAGCGTGGGTTTCATAAAACAACGGGGGGAAAAGCCAATGCAGAATCAGCCAAAGAAACTGGGAAGTCCCAGGTGTGAGACAAAGGGAGAAAAGGGGCAGGGAGCAGGGCTATTTTTGGGCAGGAACGCACAGGAACGGAGTTCCGGCTGGCTCCCAAGTTGGCCACGCCCAGCAGGAACTCATTAGCATAGTAGGCCACACCCAACAGCAGAAACTCATTAGGATTGGCTACACTAGGGGTGACGCAGCCACACTGTGCTTTGGGGGGCAGAGTTCCCCCCAGGGCCCGATTCTGCGGTGGTGGAAATCGGGCCTCCGAAGTGGGGGGTTACCCGCCCCCCGCCCCCCGCCCCCACTTGGCAGCCCTATTTGGGCTCAAGTTTCTGGTGCTATACATGTTGAATCACCTTCAGTTTCTGTTATCCCTCCTGGAACTTGGTTTCAATATTTATCTTCTATATTTCAAGAGGAATTCCCCTGCCTTGGTGAGCTCCCAAATCCACATTTGGCTGATCTCCCTGAATGGCCTCCTGTTGCCCCTGATGAAATTACAACTTTAATTGACCAGTTAAAGATAGGTAAGGCTCCAGGGCCAGATGGAATTATTCCAGAAATCTTGAAAGCTGACCCAGATTGGTGGGCCTCCCCCTTGGCCTCCCTTTTTACAATGATAAATAAAATGGGTCAGATGCCTGCAGCCTGGTCCAATGCCATTATTGTTCCCATCTATAAGAAGGGGCGACAACATAACCCTTTCAACTATAGGCCAATAAGTTTACTTTCTGTAATAGGGAAATTATATGCCAAATTCTTACAACTAAAGCTCCTTAACTGGACCTCATCTTCTAAGATCCTTGGTCCTGAGCAAATAGGGTTCAGCCAGGGGAAATCACCTCTTGATCATTGTATTCTCCTCTCTCACTTGATAAATAAATATACAAAAAGAAGAAAGGCTAAGCTTTATGCTGCCTTTCTGGACTTTAAAGGGGCCTTTGACTCTGTCTCGAGGAATTTACTCTGGAGGAAACTTGATCATTTGCTTCCTGATAAGAGATTACTATTTCTTACCAGGAACTTGTATACAGCTACATCTTG
>NW_015160864.1:665671-671501 GCF_001447785.1 Gekko japonicus | reverse complement strand
TCCAAAGAAGCCATTTTCTCCAGTATTTTCTCCGCCCCCCTCCCCCTGGAGACTGTCAACACTACCCCTGAATGAGCCCCCCCCCCTTTATTCAGTGAATAAAACAACCAGGAGCAGTCACCCCCAACACCTCTTTGGCCAAGGGAACAGACAAAACAGAACTTAATGCTATTTCAACCAGATACATGGCCTTAGAGTCATAAGCACCCGTGCACCATAGAACCCTCACTCATGGGAAAAAGGTTTGTCGAAGGCAGCGAGTTCCAACATGGCACCTGGCTGTTGTATAGGGGTGCCAGCCTTAGGGCTGCCAATTCCCCCCGGGGGGTGGATTTCCCCCCGCTTTGGAGGTTCGATTTCCACCGCTGCGGAATCGGGCCCCGGGGGAAAACCCACCCCGGCGTGCACGTCAGCCGGATGTGACGTACTGACGCCAGGCACGCTGGGGGCGGGGCCACAGCCATCTGAGGGGAAAACTCTATGTTCAAGACGCCGTCCAGGAGCCCCCCGCTGCAGAACAAAGGGTACTTGGCAACCCTAGCTAGCCTCCAGGTGGAACCTGGATATCCCCTGCAATTACAGCTCATCTCTAGTCACATTACAGAGATCAGTTCCATTGGAGAAAATGGATGCTTTGGAGGCTGGACTCGGTGGCATTGTACCCCACGGAGGTCCCGACCCTCCCCAAACCCTCCCCTCCCAAATCTCCAGGAGTCTCCCCACCTGGAGCTGGAAAACCTGCCCCCCATCCCCCACTAGTGGACAGGGGGGACCCGGCAACCCTAGTGTCATGCCACCTTGACGCTAGCCTTCTGAGACCCACATGTGCCTTGGTGGAAAAGCCCATGCAAAAAGCATATGCTCTACCACTGAGCCACAGCCTCATCCAGCCTATGAAGGGGCTGGAGATCTCCTGGGATTACAACTTATCTCCAGGCAGGGCTATTTTTGGGCAGGAACGCACAGGAATGGAGTTCCGGCTGGCTCCTGAGTTGGCCACACCCAGCAGGAACTCATTAGCATAATAGGCCACACCCAACAACAGAAACTCATTAGGATTGGCTACATTAGGGGTGTGTGGCCTACCATGCAAAGGAGTTCCTGTTACAAAAAAAGCCCTGGGTTTTGACAACAAGGTAAACAGAATAAGAAGCAAAAGGGGTGTGTGTGTGGCTGGATGACCACACTTCTGGTAACATGGGGGTGCGGCCTAATATGCTAATGAGTGCCTGCTGTTGGGTGTGGCCTATTATGCTAATGAGTTCCTGCTTGGCTTTTGCTACAAAAAAAGCCCTGTCTCCAGGCAACAGAGATCAATTTCCCAAGGGGAAACTGGCTGCTCCGCAGGGTGGACTCTATGCCACTCTACCCTGCTGAGGTCCCTCCCCTCCCCAAACCCCGCCCTCCCCCAAATCTCTAGGCATTTCCCTAGCAGATGTTGTCAGCCTTAAACCTATGTGATCCATAAATAGTGTTTGTGGGAGGATAACAAGAATTTCTCAAGGAAAAGGATATACAGGAAAGAGTACATTCATTCAAAATAGCACTCATTGACAGCTCAACGGGAGGGAACATTAAAATGATAAGGAGGTCAAGTCCCACCCTTGGGACATAACACCGTGGCCTTGTATTTCAGTTTCTCTCATTCTTCCAGGCCAGTGTATCTAGCTCAGCATCATGTTTCACAGAGCAGCTGACCAACTTCCTTGGAGAGCTAGCACACGGGGCATGGAGGCCAAGGCCGTCCCCTGATGTTGCCTCCTAGCGCCGGAATCGCTGCCTCTGGATGTGGAGGTTCACTTAGCTGACTGCGGCTGGTAATCGCTGAAGGATTTCTCCTCTGTGAATCCGTTTAATCCCCTTTTAAAGCTGTCTGTGCTCGTGGCCACCACAGCCTGGAGATGTCTTGAGATTACAACTGATCTCCAGGTGTCAGAGATCAATTCACCTAGAGAAAACGGCTGCCTTGGAAGGTGGACGCTGTGGCATTACGCCCCACTGAAGTCCCCCCCCCGCCCCCCCAATCTCTCCCTCCTCAGGCTCCATCCCCCCAAATTTCCCAACCCAGACCTGGCAACCCGACCTCCTCTGCCAGCGAATCCCACAATTTAATTACTCCTTGAGTAAGGTAGTGTATCCTTTTGTACGTCCGTCAGATTCACTGGGTGCCCTCCGAGTTTTATTTTTTAGGGGAGAGGGAGAAAAAAAACCTTAAATTGGATGAGATAGGATACGCATTTGTAGACCGATAAACCATGTAGAGGAGCTGCGGTGGCTCAAGTGGTTAAGACGCTGAATTGCAGGCTGTGGAAGGTCGGTAGTTCAGCAGTTCGAGACCCGAGTGTGCCGCATGACAGAGTGAGCTCCCGTCTCTAGTTCCAGCTCCTGCCAACCCAGCAGTTCGAAAGCAAGAAATTGCAAGTAGATAAATAGGTACCACTTCGGTGGGAAGGTAATAGCGTTCTGTGCGCCTTGGTGTTTAGTCATTTTGGCCACATGACCACGGAAACATCTTCGGACAGCGCTGGCTCTTCGGCTTTGAAACAGAGATGAGCACCACAACCCTAGAGTCGGATTCGACTGGCTTTCGAACAAGGGCACCTTTACCTTTTAAGGTAGCGTATCCTTTTGTACGTCCATCAGATTCACTGGGTGCCCTCCGAGTTTTATTTTTTAGGGGAGAGGGAGAAAAAAAACCTTAAATTGGATGAGATAGGATACGCATTTGTAGACCGATAAACCATGTAGAGGAGCTGCGGTGGCTCAAGTGGTTAAGACGCTGAATTGCAGGCTGTGGAAGGTCGGTAGTTCAGCAGTTCGAGACCCGAGTGTGCCGCATGACGGAGTGAGCTCCCGTCTCTAGTTCCAGCTCCTGCCAACCTAGCAGTTCGAAAGCAAGAAATTGCAAGTAGATAAATAGGGACCACTTCAGTGGGAAGGGAACAGCGTTCCGTGCGCCTTCGTGTTTAGTCATGCTGGCCACATGACCACAGAAACGTCTTCGGACAGTGCTGGCTCTTTGGCTTTGAAACGGAGATAAGCACCGCAACCCTAGAGTCGGATTCGACTGGCCTTTGAGCAAGGGAACCTTTACCTTTTTTAAACCATGTAGATTGTTCATATATAAGGATGAGAGCAGTTAGAAGAGCTAAAGCCATAATCTTGAGTAAGGAGGAAGTAAGAGAGATAAGGAGGACAGGCACCATCCTCGTTGAACTTGAATGCCAGGATAAGCCCGAGCTTTTAGCAAGAGCTGGTTTTCGTGGCTTTTTAAGCTTCTCTGCTATTTCAGTGCTTAGACTGCAACATTCCTTCTGCTGCTAGAACAATGCTCTTTTTACTGATTCCATTTGTCGTGTTTGATTTGTTCTAGTTGGTTCATACTGTCAATTCCTTTGAGCCAAATTGCCTTTTGGATTACTTTTGATTTATTTTTTTAAAGCGGGAAGTAGGGTTGCCAGATTCCTACTGGCAACCAGCAGGGAATTGGGGGGGGGGACTTACCAGGGGCAGGAGGGAGCCCATCGGACGTACAATGATGTGTCCATGTCGCTGCCCACATGACCCGGAAGTGACATCATCACATCCGGGATGTCGAGGCGATGCTCTGGTATTTGGGCAAAAACTCTATGGTAAATTTGGCTTCTACCATAGAGTTTTTGCCCAAATGCCACAGTGTAACCCTGGCATCCCGGATGCGATGGCGTCACTTCTGGGTCATGTGGGTAGTGACGTAGACATGTTGCGGCACATTGAATGGATCTCCCTCTTTTGCGGGGTAAGTTCCCCGTCAGCGGCCAGCTGATTGACGGCAGGGAAGTGGAGCCTGGCAGCGGGGGATCCCCACCTCCATCGAGGGTATGTGTGTGTCTGACAAACCTGGTGGGAAGCAACACTCCCTCTAAGCTGTGGAGTCTTGTAGGCAAAAATTCTACTTTGTGAGCTACTGGCATTAAAGTTGTGAGCGAGCGATTTGGCTGCTGCATCAATTAGTTTGCTCTGGAGCCATCCCTTCCTGAGCTAAGACAGAAAGGTGTGAGCCGGAGGCTAAAAAACTGTGACCTAGCTCACACTAATTCAGCTTAGAGGTAACACTGGTGGGAAGGCAGAATCAAAGGCAGCAAACAAATAAAACAGCCAGTGTAATGGAGCACGAACCTGGATGGCCCAGTCTAGCCCTATCTCATCAGATCTCAGAAGTGAAGCAGAGCGGGACCTGGTTTGGTGTAGTGGTTAAGTGCGCGGACTCTAATCTGGGAGAACCGGGTTTGATTCCCCACTCCTCCACTTGCACCTGGCTGGATGACCTTGGGCAAGCTGTTGGTTCTGGCACAGCCATAGTTCTGATAAGAGCTGTTCTTGAACAAGAGCAGTTTCTGTCAGAGCTCTCTCAGCCCCACCCACCTCACAGGGTGTCTGTTGTGGGGAGGGGAAGGGGAAGGAGATTGTAAACTGCTCTGAGACTCCTTCAGGTAGTGAAGGGCGGGGTATAAATCCAATCTCCTCCTCCTCCTCCTCCTCCTCCTCCTCTTCTTCTTCTTCTTCTTCGTACTTGGATGGGAGACCACCAAGGAGGTCCAGGTCACTATGCATAGGCAGGTAATGGCCAACCACCTATGGGGTCACCTTAAATTAGCTGTGTCTTGGTGGCATTTTCAAACCACTAGTATAATGGCGGGTTGTCATCTTGCCCCCTGGAGAGTTCACTTTGCCTTGAATGATAAGGTTGTAACAAGAGATGGCAGAAGCCCTTCACTCCCTTCCTCTGCGGTCCCTCCTGCTCACTGCATCACTGGGGAAACTGAAGCATAGCCATTAGTATATTTATGTATTTATTTATCTATTGTCTGATTTATACCCCGCCCTCCATGCAAGCAGGCTCAGGGCGGCTTCCAATAACATAAATACATGATAAAAATATACATAATACAGATTAAAACGTAACAATTAAAATAATACATTACAAAGTGCAGGCGGCGGTTAAAATTCAATCAAGAGGAATGCTTTCAGATGGATTTCCAGCTTCCAGCATAAAAGTGCCTAGATGTTACTCTGCTCATCAACTCTTATGGCAGCTGCTCAATTATGACTTTGCGGGCCGTGTGCCTGGCGGAAGAGCTGTCTTGCAGGCCCTGCAGAACTGTGAAAGGTCCTGCAGGGCCCTGATCTCCTCCGTGAGCTCATTCCACCAGGTAGGGGCCGCCACCGAAAAGGCCCCAGCCCTAGTAGCAGCTAACCTGGCCTCCCTCGGGCCAGGGAGGGTCAACCGATTTTGAGACCCAGGCCGTAGTGCTCTCTGGGGTATATACGGGGAAAGGCGGTCCCGTAGGTATGTTGGACCCCGGCCATATAGGGCTTTAAAGGTAAGAACCAGCACCTTAAAGCGGACTCAGTATGCTATTGGCAGGCAGTGCAGTGTCCTCAGCACAGGCTGGATGTGCTCCCATCTATTTAGCATCCTAAATAATTGGGCTGGGCGAGAGCTGGTGGACGCAATCGCCGCCGCATTCTGCACTAGCTGTAGCTTCTGGATCCACAACAAAGGCAGCCCCATGTAGAAAGCATTACAGTAGTCTAGTCTCGAGGTGACCATCGCGTGGATCACTGTAGCCAGGTCAGCGCGGTCGAAGAAGGGAACCAGCTGCCTAATCAGCCTAAGATGATAAAAGGCTGACTTGGCAGTGGCCGCCACCTGGGCCTCGATGGTAAGGGAGGGATCCAGGAGCACCCCCAAACTCCTAACCTCTGGCGCTGGGATCAATGAAGCCCCCCCGAAGGTCGGGAATGGGACTCACACCCCCAAACTACCCTGACCCAGGCACAGGACCTC
>NW_015160864.1:659703-660510 GCF_001447785.1 Gekko japonicus | reverse complement strand
TCGGGGGGGAACGCGGGGGATCGCAGTTCCCCCGGGTGAGGTACGGGGGGACGGGGCACATGACGAAGCCCCTCCCCCTGCTTCCGGCCGCCCCGCTTCCGGCCCTCATTCAGCCAGGAGGAGGCAGGAGAAGAGGAAGGGTAAGTTGCTTCCTCCCTGCCTCTCCCCACCCCTGCCTGCCTGGGGCCAGGGAGGGCCTTCGCGGGGCTTCCTCGCACTCCCGCCGGCCTTGTAGGGGGGCGGGGTGTGTGGCCTTATGACACACTTCCGGTGATGTCAGGGGGTGTGGCCTTATGACACACTTCCGGTGATGTCAGGGGGTGTGGCCTTATGACACACTTCCGGTGATGTCAGGGGGTGTGGCCTTATGACACACTTCCGGTGATGTCAGGGTGTGTGGCATATGCTAATGAGTTATGCTAATGAGTTCCCCTAGCTCTTTTTCTACGAAATGACCCCTGGGTATAGTCATACTTCTCCTAAAACTTTAGCATTCACCCTAGAGCTGGCAGCGCTCTGAATTATCCAGTTTGGCCTTGAGTATCATGAGGGCTTGGGAGCTAAGTAGGGTTGGCCACAATCAGTATGTGGATAGGAGACCATCAAGGACGTCTTCGGTTGCTATGCAGAGGAAGGCAATGGCGAACCACCTCTGCTTATCTCTTGCCACGCGAACCCTATAAGGGGATCTCCATAAATTGGTTGTGACTCGCCTCTTCTTCTTCTTCTTCTTCTTCTTCTTCTTCTTCTTCTTCTTCTTCTTCTTCTTCTTCTTCTTCTTCTTCTTCTTCTTCTTCTTCTTCTTCT
>NW_015160864.1:655500-659391 GCF_001447785.1 Gekko japonicus | reverse complement strand
CTTGACAAACAACTACAAGGGCTTGATGGAGATTGCTTCCCTCTTGTGGCTGGGGTTCCTTAAGGCAGAGGTGTCAAACTCATTTGTTACAATGGCCAGATCTGACATAAATGTCACTTTGTTGGGCCAGGCCATGTGTGCCATAAAACATAATGCCAGGTAAGCTCTGAGTTGGTGTATCCTCACCACAAGGCCCCATGGGCTGGGAGGAGGATGCAGAGGAAAACCCACATAGGTGGACTGGAGAGGCAGCAGTGCAGTGCTGGGCAGAATTACAACTGACAACAAAGATTAATTCCCTTGGAGAAAATAGCTGCTTTGGAGGGTGAGGTCTGTTCCTGCCCAAAAATAGCCCTGCCCCTTCCCCAGGCTCCACCCCAAACCTTCAGGAACCTCCCAACCTTGAGTTGCCAACCCTAAGTAGAAGAAGAAGAAGAATTGGTTCTGCCCTGCTTTTCTCTACCCTAAGGAGTCTCAAAGAAGCTTACAATCCCCTTCCCTTGCTCAGTACAGCAAACAGCTGGACGTGCCATTTTGTTCTTCATCAGTTGGCAACACAACTCCCCTGCGATAAGCGGTACGTGTTTCTTACGTGTAAGAAAAGGCTGTGTGGATCGGACAGTGTTGGGTTAAATTCAAACTCCGTATTCTGAGGACCGTCCATGGAAACAAATCATAAGGACCTTTCTTCTTCAACCCTCCATCCGTATCCTTAAACGCCATGAGAATGCTGACTTGTTTGAATAAGGAGGATTTGGACAGATGGAACGTACTTGTCAGGAATGCAAATGGGTAATTTCTGTATTATCCAAAGCCATTCCAATTGGTTGCCTTCGCACCGACCTTTGATTTTGACCATCCTGGCAAATTAAGGTCCAGAAAGCCAGTTCCTTTTTAACCCCTTCTCGGAAAGGGAGATAGGCGCTTCCACAACACTCAGGGCCCAAGATATGGATGTCACCCCCATTGTAGCCAGGTGGGGGCAGTGCATGCACTGCCCCACTTTTAGCACTGATTCACGGCACATAATACTTTTTTTCTGGGGGGAGGGGACAAGTCTTTCATACTTGTAGTGCTCCCTCTAAGCAGTGGAGTCTTGTGAGCAAAAAAATCTACTTTGTGAGCTACAGGCATTCAAGTTGTGAGTGAGCAATTTGGCTACTGCATAAATTAGTTTGCTCTGGAGCCCTCCTCCCTGAGCTAAAACAAAAATGTGTGAACCAGGGGCTAAAAAACTGTGAGCCAGCTCACACTAACTCAGCTTAGAGGGAACACTGCCTGTGACATTTCTATTTGAAGAACGAAAACTTCTTTCTAGAGTAGGAAACAGCCTCCCCCTCAAGCCAACACCTTTACACATTGCATACAATCGGCCTGACAGAAGTTAAGAGATATGTTCTCCTAGCTGAGTTATTATGTTTGCCACAAGGGTTCCAGTGGGACACTAGAAAAGTGCTGCTATTTTAAGAGTTTTATATTCACGAAGAGAATTTATTGCACCTTATGTCTTGTATGTATAGCATTGTCCTTGAAAAAACATTGTATTCGATAACGGGTAAATTACTAGAGTCCCCCCGGGATTGTGAAACTGACAAGGTGCTGTTTGAATGTTTGAAGATAGTGTAAACCTGCACTTTGATGTACTGTTTTGGTGAACCTGTGTTTGGTAACACTTGACAATAATATTTATATAATAGTAAAAAGGTAAAGGTTCCCTTGCTCGAAAGCCAGTCGAGTCCGACTCTAGGGTTGCGGTGCTCATCTCCATTTCAAAGCTGAAGAGCCAGTGCTGTCCGAAGACGTTTCCGTGGTCATGTGGCCGGCATGACTAAACTCCAAGGCGCACGGAACGCTGTTACCTTCCCACCGAAGTGGTACCTATTTATCTACTTGCAATTTCTTGCTTTCGAACTGCTAGGTTGGCAGGAGCTGGAACTAGAGACGGGAGCTCACTCCGTCATGCGGCACACTCGGGTCTCGAACTGCTGAACTACCGACCTTCCACAGCCTGCAGTTCAGCGCCTTAACCACTTGAGCCACCGCAGCTCCTTATATAATATAATATAATAGTATAGCATTTTTTAAAAAAATAAAAGCACACAAGAGATCTACCTTAAGCATACATGTATTATACACAGTGTCATATATTTTTCCGTAACCACCTGGAGGTTGGCAACTCTAACGAGGATGTATCTCTAGGTTAGTGTTGCCAGGTCCTCCCAGGGGATGGGGGGTATGGTTGCCAGGTCCAGGTGGGGAAACTCCTGGAGATTTGGAGATGGAGCCTGGGGAGGGCAGGGACCTCCTCAGCGGAGTACAATGCCACAGAGTCCACCCTCCAAAGCAGCCCTTTCCTCCAGAGGAAACTGATCTCTCTAGTCTGGAGATGAGCTGTAATTCCAGGGGATCCCCAGGTCCCACCTGGAGCCTGGCACCCACAATCATTACAGCCAAGGGTCATTCCATAGAAAAAGAGGTGCAGGAGCTCATTAGCATAACTCATTAGCACAACTCATTTGCATAGGCCACACCCCCTGACATCATGGGAAGTGTGTCAGAAAGCCAACACCCACTGCTCAGGCTCCACTGGACTCTTTTGGATTGCTAGCTATTGGGGGGGGGACGTGCAGATCTGCCCTCACAGAGGAGGGAGGGCTTGTACCTGAAGGTGGGCTGGGGGTGGGGGCTCTGCCACTTACCTAGCTGCTTCTTGCTCCTCGTGGCCCGACTTGTTGCATGTGCCTGCCCCCTAAGCTCCTTACTGCCGGAGCTCCGCTCCTGTGTGCTCCCGCAGGAAATGACCCCTGATTACAGCGCACCGTTTGAATCATGTTTCCAGCACCTCCTAACTTGGCCTCCTCTGCCCCCTGTACTGTCGTCAACCATCCCGACCTGATGTCTGTTCTCTGTCTGGTCCAAATAATGCAGCCTCGAAGCCCTAAAGCCCAGGGTGGCAACATTCCTGTGCCCTTAGCACGCTATTCTTACTCGATCGATTGTAAATAGCGGTACTCTGTATGGCCGACTTTAGAAGTGCGGGCCAATGCTCAGGAAATCTGATGGATTTAAAAGGAAACATTTCATGCTGAGTAGCTGGAAGGGCAGGGAAAGCTTTGCTGAGAACATCGTCTCAACTGATCTCCAGTTTTGTTAATATAATAACTACCAGCAGGGCTGCATTATGATTTTTGTGAGCCCTGGGCACTTTTCCTTCGTGGGCCCCTCCTGCAATAATAATAATAATAATAATAATGATGATGATGATGATGATGATGATGATGATGATGATGATGTTAGAAATTATTTTTGATATAACTTTAAATACTTCAGCATTTTTCTGTGCCTACTCAGTAAGTCATCCCTGAATGCCAGGCTGTTCCTTTGAAGGGACACACATGTTCTGTTTGGTGGCAGTGGTGGTGGGGGACATATGATCAACCATTTTAAATATCTCTCCCTTATTATAAAAGAGTTTTGGGTGCCAGAATTCTAAAATTGGCCCCTTTAGTGTTAGGCCGAAAAAACTGCCACTCGGAAGACACTGGCTGGGTTCATTGGCTGCTTTGTGCAGTCCCGGCCAGCGTTCCAAGGTCATTTACATATGGAAGCTGATTGGACTACACTCCATTCCACACCTCAAACTCACCCCCCCCCCACAAGGCAGTTGGAATTTTCAGTTGGGAGAGGAGAATGATGTCAGCTGCTCCCTAGGCAGAGGCTCTGTGTGTGTGTGTGGGGGGGGGTTGTACAGACAGACAGGCAGATAAACGTTGGCTGATGGTTGCCAACTCCAGGTTCGAACTCCAGGACATAGGGTTGCCAACTCCAGGTTGGAAACTTCCAGGATATTTTAGGGATGAAGCCTGCTGAGGGTGGGATCTGAGGAGGAGG
>NW_015160864.1:628919-654899 GCF_001447785.1 Gekko japonicus | reverse complement strand
GCAGAGGAGGGAGAGCTTGTACCTGAATAAAACTTGGTCTTAAAGGTGCCACTGGACTGTTTTGGATTGCTAGCTGGGGGGGATGCACAGATCTGCCCTCACACAGATCTGTGCAGAGAGAGAGACAGAAATAAGGAGGGAAACAGGGAAAGAAGGAAAGAAGCAAAGGAGGGAAAGAAAGAAGAAAAATGAGGAAAAGAAAGAAAGAAAAAGGAGGGAAAGAAAGAGGAAAAGAAGGAGCAGGGGGCGGGGCTTATTGCATGTGCCCGCCCCCTGGGCTCTTTATCGCCGGAGCTCCGCTCCTGTGCGCTCCTGCAGGAAATGACCCCTGCATGTAGAAACAACAGAGAGATCCACCTGGAGGTTGGCAACCCTAGGTTTCCCAAATCCAACTTAGGGAATTCCTTGGGATTTGGGGGTGGAGCTGGGAGAGCGCAGGGTGTCAGGAGGGGAAGGACCTCGGTGGGATATAATGCCATAGAGCCCAGCCTCCAAAGAAGCCATTTCTGCCAAGGGAACTGGTATCTATAGTCTGGGGATCAGTTGTCATCCCGGGAGAACTCCCGTCCACGCCTGGAGGCTGGGGAGCCTAAATTTGCTCCCCTGGGTTTTTGGCTATTCATCCAACCTGACGGAGAACTCAGAAATCTGCCTGCTGTTTTGTGTGATTTTTGAGTCCTGAAATGGGGTGTTCCACGGCTTGCATTTTGCCAAGCCAGTTTCCTTTGGAGGTTTGGTTGCCAACCTCCAGGTGGCATCTGGAGATCTCCCGCTATTGCAGTTGGATCTCCAGGCAACCAAAACCAGTTTCCTGGAGAAAATGGATGCTTTGGAGGGTGGACTCTATGGCATTGTCCTCGACCCTCCCCTCCCTGGTGGTCTCTGTGTCATTGTCCTCGCCCCTCCCCTCCCCTCCCCTCCCCAAACCCCTCCCTCCCCAGGCTCCACCCTCAGAATCTCCAAGTCTTTCCCACCCCAAAGCTGGCAACCCTGTTTGGGACAGAGAGGGCTGGGTGCAGGGCATCTTTATAATGACTTTTGTCTTTCCCAATGAGCAGGTCAGTCAAGGATTATGGGGCAGAGAAGCGAGTGAGCACATAGAAGAGAAGAAGAGAAGAGATCGGATTTATACCCCGCCCTTCACTACCCAAAGGTGTCTCAGAGCGGCTTACAAACTCCTTTCCCTTCCCCTCCCCACAACAGACGCCCTGTGAGGTGGGCGGGGCTGAGAGAGCTCTTGACAGAAACTGCTCTTTTTCAAGGACAGCTCTTATCAGAACTATGGCTTGCCCAAGGTCATCCAGCCAGGTGCAAGTGGAGGAGTGGGGAATCAAACCCGGTTCTCCCAGATTAGAGTCCGCGCACTTAACCGCTACACCAAACTGGTAAAGTTGGTCTCGAAGAAGAGGAGGGGCTGTAGCTCAGTGCCTGGCATGCAAAAGGTCCCAGGTCCAATGATGGTTGCCAGCCTCCAGGTGGGGCCTGGAGATCTGCTATTACAAGTGACCTCCAGGCAGTCGGTTCCCCCAGAGAAAATGGCAGCTTCGGAGGGTGGACTGTGTGGCATTCTACCCTGCTGAGGTCCCTCTCCTCTCCAAACCCCACCCTCCCCAGGCTCCACCCCCAAAACCTCCAGGTATTTCCCGACCTGGAGCAGGCAGCCCTAGCTTCATTCCCCAGCATCTCCAGTGAAAAGGCTCAGTAAGAAAAGGGGTGAAAGGTCTGAGACCCTGGAGGAACACGGCCAGTCTAGTCAGATTGAGTACAAAGAAGAAGAAGAAGAAGGAGAAGAAGAGATTGGATTTATACCCCGCCCTTCACTACCCAAAGGAGTCTCAGAGCGTCTTACAAACTCCTTTCCCTTCCCCTCCCCACACCAGACACCCTGTGAGGTGGGTGGGGTTGAGAGAACTCTGACACAAAGTGCTCTTTTTCAAAGACAGCTGTGCCAGAGTTTGTGACTGACCCAAGGTCACATCAGCAGCTGCAAGTGGAGGAGTGGGGAATCAAACCCGGTTCTCCCAGATTAGAGTCTGCACACTTAACCACTACACCAAACTGGCTCTCAAGCAACTTCATGTATCCAGGTGTTCACAAAGTCAAAAGGCAGCATTCTAGCATCCTAGAAACCCAGATCTCTATACAACCCCCCTTTTAGCTTATGCTCAGAAAGCAGGACTATTGCCACCCTCCAGGTGGAGACTGGAGATCCCTGGAATACCAACTGGTCTCTAGACTTCAGAGATACTTTATTAATTATTATTTATTCATTTAAAAACATTTATTCCACATCTCCTATAGATGGCTTCTTTGTGTATTATTTATTTAAAAGATTTATTCCACCTCTCCTGGATAAAATGGCTGCTTTGGAAGGCAGGCTTTGGAAGCCATCCTAGAGACGGCTTACTTATTTATTATTTTTATTTCATCATATTTATTTAAATATGAGGAAATGAAGAAAAACATTTATTTAAAACTTTTTTTATTATACACTTTATTCAATTTTGGTGTATACAGGGGGAGGGGAAGAAAGGAAAACAAAAGTAATAAGGCTTCTGCATATACATCTTCTCTACCTAACATTTCACATTACAAAAGGATAGACTGTGAAATTTTGAAAGTTCATAAAGGCTTCTTCATATTATATTCTCATAAAGTTCATATCTTTATGCTTCCTTCTGATCCAGTCATAAAAAGGAGCCCATAGTCAGACAAAATCTTCTTCCATTTGCCCTTTTCAGGTCAAAGTCAGTTTATCCATTTCTGCGCTTTCCATAGTCTTCACTATTAGGTCTTGTTCAGAAGGTACTGTTGGAAGTTTCCAAAAAGTTGCAAATAAGATTCTAGCTGCTGTTACTACATGAGTTATAAAATAGCTTTGATTTTTTTATCAAAATCATCTGGTATGCAATTCAGGAAAAATACAATTCTGGTTGGAAAGGTAACGAAGTCTGCAAGACTGTCTGTATAAATGTTTGTACCATGCCCCAGAACGTATGTACAGTTTCACATGTCCACCACATATTTATTTAAAACATTTATTCCATTTCTCTTGGATGAAATGGCTGCTTTGGCAGGTGGGCTGTCTGGCGCTATACCCTACCAAGGTCCTTTCCCTCTCTAAAGCCCACCGGCCAAGGTGTCACCCTCAAATCTCCAGATATTTCAGAACCCAGAGCTGGCAACTGTTTCAGAAAGCCTGAGTCTCTTTAGTATGGCTTTAGTTGTGCCCCAACAAAAACACTTCCAGGGTAGAGCCTGGTTCAAATTAAGATGATGACATATTCATGATCAACAACAGATCATGTGAGATGATCATACCAACGGGCCAAGGTAATGGAGAACTGACAGCCATTCGAGTTTCCACAGGATCCACATCTTAGACAAATAAGAATGAACAATAAAGGAGGAATTTAGGTTTTGGGAACAGAAGCGAACCCCCACCCCATGTCCTGCCAAAAATCATACCTCATGATTTCTCCATGTCCTCAACTGGAAACTGGGAGGCGTATTGTATAATACATTGGAGGCTTTATGAGGTTAGAAATTTATTATGCTGTTTATTAGGAGCCAGGCGGGCGACCTTGGGCAAGCAAAACAAGACGTATCAGAGCAGACAGACAAATTTACAAAGTGGTTAGTGTCAGAATAGGATTGAAGAGACACGGGTTCGGATCTCTACTCTGCTACAAGATTTGTTGGGTCACCTTGGCTCAGCCATTCTCTTATTGAGACCCAGTGTGGTGTGATGTAGTGGTTAGAGGGTCTGTCTAGGATCTGGGACACTCTGGTTTGAACCCCCACCCTGCTATGGAAGCCTGATGGGTGACCTTGGGCCAGACACATGCTCTCAGCCTAACCTACCTCATAAGGCTGTTGTGTGGGCAAAATGCCAGAGAGGAGATTGATGTAAGCTATTTTAGGTTCCCGGTATGTATAAAGATGATGTGTAAGCAGGGGTCCTTTCCTGTAGGAGCGCACAGGAGCGGAGCTCTGTCAGTAGAGAGCCCAGGGGGCGGGCACATGCAACAAGCCCCACCTCCTGCTCCCAGCAGCCCTCAGTCAGAGCAAGAAGCAGCCAGGTAAGTTGCAGAACTCCCCCCGGCCCCCCGGTTCAAAACAGTCCAGTGGCACCTTTAAGACCAAGTTTTGTTCAGGTACAAGCTCTCCCTCCTCTGCGAGGACAGATCTGCACGTTCCCCCCCTCCCCCAATAGATAGCAATCCAAAACAGTCCAGTGGAGCCTTCTGACACACTTCTGGTGATGTCAGGGGGTGTGGCATATGCAAATAAGTTATGCTAATGAGTTATGCTAATGAGCTCCTGCACCTCTTTTTCTACGAAATGACCCCTGTGTGTAAGTAAGATAAATACACAGAAAACTCCCTTTCAATATTTCACTCCTCAAAAATTGGCCCACGCTTCATCCAAACGTAGCCCAATGTGCTTGAAACAATGTGGCAACCTGGGAAACTACTTGCATTGTTGGCTCTTGTATCCTAAAGTTGCCCCTTTGGGGGAATCGGTAATAACACAAATCAAATCCTTTATGAATATAGATCTTACTCTCACACCAGATCATTTACTTTTGAATGACTGCGGTTCTCTGACGGGCTCCTACTCCATGAAAGGAAGTCTCTTTACTACTTTATGCAGCTAGAAACACTATTGCACTAACCCGGAAATCACCAAAGTCTCCTACTCTGTCACAATGGCATCGAAAACTATGCAACTTGTACATTATGGCAAAACTCACAATCTGGACAATATTGCTAGACCTTCTCAACTCACCTCTCCTCTATAGGGCTTCCTATTCTTGTATATTTGCATTCTCACAATAAAATACCTAAAATAGGTGTTGACCTTGGGTTATAATAGTTCTTCAAAATTGTTTAATGTATTTTCAGCTGTACTTTACTGTTTGTTAAAATTTATTAATTACTGTTCGTCTGCTCAGTGGACTGATAATACTTTACATCTTTGTATTGGTTTACGGACTGTATCTCCTTGTTAAATACCATTATGATGTATCTGTATCCTTGTTGGTTAAAGTTTAATAAATTCTAATATACTGTTTTTTTGTTTTTTTTTTAAAAAAGATCTCTTTCAAGATAGGGACATACTGGCATCGAAAACTATGCAACTTGTACATTATGGCAAAACTCACAATCTGGACCATATTGCTAGACCTTCTCAACTCACCGCTCCTCTATAGGGCTTCCTATTCTTGAATATTTGTATTCTCACAATGAAATACATAAAATAGGTGTTGATCTTGGGTTATAATAATTCTTCACAATTGTTTAATGTATTTTCAGCTGTACTTTACTGTTTGTTAAGATTTATTAATTACTGTTCGTCTGCTCAGTAGACTGATAGTACTTTACATCTTTGTATTGGTTTACGGACTGTATTTCCTTGTTAAATACCATTATGATGTATCTTTATCGTTGTTGCTTAAAGTTTAATAAATTCTAATAAACTGTTATTTTTTTTTTAAAAAAAATCTCTTTCAAGATAGGGACATATGTGCTTTGCTGGTGGCAATGTGTGAAAATCAAAAAATTCTGGCGGAAGAAGAAGAAGAAGAAGAAGAAGAAGAAGGATTTATACCCCACCCTTCACTACCCAAAGGTGTCTCAGAGCAGTTTACAAACTCTTTTCCCTTCCCTTTCCCTCCCCACAACACACACCCTGTGAGGTAGGTGGGGCTGAGAGAACTCTGACAGAAACTGCTCTTTTTCAAGGACAGATCTTGTCAGAGCTACGGCTTGCCCAAGATCATCCAGCCAGGTGCAAGTGGAGGAGTGGGGAATCAAACCCGGTTCTCCCAGTTTAGAGTCCGCGCACTTAACCACTACACCAAACTGGCTCTCTAGGTGCTGGGGAGCAGGAGACCAGAGGCAGGGGCTCAGTTTGAGAAGGGGTATCAGGAGTCTGTCCCTCCTGGCAGGAAGACACAAACAGGACAGGGGTGGCAGCGTATCCTAGTGGAAGGAAGTGGAATAGCACCCTCCAGGAATTGGCACAAGCCAAGGAGCAGGAAGGCAGAACAGGATCTGTAAGTCAGGGTAGGCCCACCACACTATCCTTTTAGTGGTGGCTAAAACATCAGTAGCCACAACTTGAAAATGTTCAGATGCACCTACACTTGCTTTGTGGCATCCTACGTTATGGGAAATGTGTATAATGAACAAAATTACTTATCAAGTGAATAAATATGAGTCCCATCCAACTTGTTCTAATTTTGTTGAAGTTTGGTCCATTGTATTAGAGTATTTCGTGCCACTTGAAGTGGTTCTGAAGAGCTTAGAATTTTTGATTTTAATATAATTGTGCATGACATGTGAAATGCTGCATGGTATTACTTTGTACAGATTTGATGTTTGGTGACTTATTATGATAATTTGTAAGGAGGAGGAGGAGGAGGAGATTGGATTTATACCACGCCCTTCACTTGGAGTCTCAGAGCGACTTACATACTCCTTCCCCTCCCCCTCCCCACAACAGACACCCTGTGAAGTAGATGGGGCTGAGAGAGCTCTGAGAAAACTGCCCTTTCAAGAACAGCTCTGACCGAACTATGGCTTGCCCAAGGTCATCCAGCAGCTGCAAGTGGATGGGTGGGGAATCAAACCCAGTTCTTCCAGATTAGAGTCCGTGCACTTAACCACTACACCAAACTGGCTTTCTATTTTGAGTTAGTAGTATATAATATTTTAGTTAGTAGTATATAATATAGTAGTATATGACTATTTTGAGTTAGTGGTATATAATATATGTATTGTTTATAAAATGTTAAATAAGGAAGAGCCGGGGGGGGGGGATGAAAATTCCCTCTCAGCCTACCCTACATCACGGGATTGTTGTGAGGATAACGGGAAGAGCTGTGTCACTTTCAGGTCCTTGGGATAAAAATATTCTAGACAGATAGATGTCTGTAGTCAAACTCGCACGTAAATACAGTTTGAGAGCCCTGCGGGGGACTGCCCTGATTGTTTGAGACAGGGGATGAGATGAATTCCTCTCTAAAGAGGGACATTAAATGGTAAGATGGAAGGAAATTGCCCACAAAGCAATGGAAAAATAAGTTTGCAGGATTTCCCCACAGCCGATTGAGCAACAGGATAAAATGTGTACCTGTTTTGCGGAGGGTCCGGAGAATCTGTAGGAGACTGCTGGAGATAGGCCTGTCGGGTCTCTTTGGAAGGGGAGGTCTTGAGACTGCACAGTGCTATCTGAGAGTCGGCATTTGATTGCAACTAGTTCTTGATGGGCCCTGACCTGGATAGTCCAGGCTAGCCTGATCTTGTTAGATCTCAGAAGCTAAGCAGGGTCAGTGTTTGGACGGGAGGCCACCAAGGAATTCCAGGGTCACTACACAGAGGCAGGCAATGGGAAAGCACCTCTGAACGTCTCTTGCATTGAAAATCTTACGGGGTCGCCATAAGTCAACTATGACTTGACGGCAAAAAAAAAAAGTACTTTATGGAGCTTGGCTTCAGGTGAGTGGAAACTCTGAAGCCTTTTGCTTCTTAATAAGAGATGCTCTAAAATATCAAAACCTGAACTCCCCCCCCCCAATTAAATATATGGTGGTGATAAGACCTGACAACCATTCCCTCTCACGGATTATAGCACACTCTAGACCTCTTGGCCCATAAAAGCATTCTTCTGCACATATATTACAGACCCATCCAAAAGAACCAGCTGTCATGGTTGCTTCCTGCTTCCGATCCAGATTTTCTGCAATGCTCAGCCTGTATTGGTCCATACCTGTGCTGTCCCCTGAACTTTCTCCCTGTGATTGCTACCAGAATCAGATCCATCAGTTCCCAAGATACCTTGGTTCATCACAGAAAGGGTTTTCATTTTTCTGGAAAGCAAACATAAGCAATGGTTCCTCTAATCCCCCACCCCACCCCCGCGTGGAGCAGCTCACATCCTGAGCAGAATTTAACCGCTGTATTTTTAAAAAATGGGCAATGGGCAGTTCAAGACCCTGTGTGGCCCCAGATTGCTGCTGGGTGGGGCTTCCTATGTTAATGAGCGGCCGCTCACATGCACAGCTTAAAGGGAACACAGGGAATTTTGGATTATTTAACCAGTCTTCACTAAACACAAATTTATGATGGATTGGGCAATTATGGTCAGTTCTGCAGCTACTGATTTCTGTGATGGCTAAATGAAACCTCCATGTTCAGAGGCACTCTACCTCTAAATACTAGTTGCAGGGGAGCAATAGCAGGGGTAGGATGCAGTCTCTGTGCCCTGCTCATCAGCTTTCTGTGGGCATCCGATTGGCCACTGTGAGAGGCAGGATGCTAGACATAATGGACCAATCATCTCCTCTAGCAGGTCTTTTCCATCAACACCTTCATCATTAAGCAAAATAATATCTGGCTTCAGTTCTGCCACCTGGAAAACGTATCTAATTATTCCAAACTGAAAAGAAAACACTGCATAATTTAGCATAACTGTAATAACTGTTAATAAGTTATAAGACCTTTGAGGCCATTTTACACTTTTGTTAGTTACAGGCAAACTCCCCTGTGTCTGGTTCGTACTTGGTGCATTAAAATTGATTAATTAAGAGGTTGTTTGAAATTGTTTCTTTTTAATTGGCTCATTTAAAGGGCACTTTCACACAGACCATTTCCGCAGTACTGAAATTCCTCGCATCAACGTTTTTAAAACTGCGCGTTATGTGACATTTTCCGTAGTAGATTTTTCTTCACCAGGCACAAACCCAAAGTTTTCTCCTTCTTACCCTGAGTTTTCGGAATCTCTAGTTTTAGTGAATCCCGACAATGCAAGGGTACGAAGGAGAAAACTTTGTGTTTGTGTCTGGAGATGAAAAATCTACTGCAGAAAATTTCACATAACCCACAGTTTTTAAAATGTCAAGGCAGGATATTTCACTCCTGCGGAAATGGTGAAATGTCAAGGCAGGATATTTCACTCCTGCAGAAATGGTGACATGCTAAATAATTAAGTTTCAATTCACTTTCATTGCACTTTGCAACTGGATTTTACTGTGTGAAATGGCAAAATCCACGTGCAAACGGTCACTAAAGTGGATTGAAACTGTGAAAGCACCCTCAGTAATTTGAGGCCCATAGTCTCTGACATACTCTCACACAATTGGTGCTCCAATCCAGATTCACTCCATCATCAATCCGTGTCCAGTATGAGCAAAAGAGGAGTGCCCCATACCCTCCCTGTAGGTGAGATGTGGCCACCATTTTCCATGCTCTGATCTGCAGGAGGTGCCGACTTGGAAAACTGCTTATAAGTTTCAGTCCTTTCAGAATGGGGCAGAAAACTGTGAGTTGGCTTAGGGTATATAGGACACATTTTGGCCATCTTAAAATACTTTGTTCATTGCCAGTTTGTTTCAGGGCCCAGTGCCAAGCTGGTTCTTACCTTTAAAGCAGGGTTCCCCGACATGGCCCTGGCACCCACCAGTATCTCCCTTGGTGCTCAACAAGTTTTCCAAAAAACGGGCGGGGCCACTGTGAGGCAAGGCTTGTTATTGGCCACCCTCATTCAGTTGAAAAGGTTTTCTGCTGAAGGATGAGGAAGACTGGTAAGGACCTGGACTCCCCTTAGTCAGTGTATCGTTCCATTCCCCCTTCAGGCTTTCCTTCTTCCCAGGGGATGTGAGGAGGGCAGTAATCCATTTGGCTCCTCCTCCTTTGGCAGCCATTTTGGGGTGGCGCTCACCATCGTTTCTCAAAACTCCAAAGATACCCACAGCTCAAAAAGTCTGGAGACCCTTGCTTTACATTTGGGACCAGGGGTTCGGAAGAGTGACCTGACCTCCTTTTCACCTGCCTGTCAGTCACAATCAGTGTCACACAACTTTAATGCCAGGAGCTCACAAAGTAGAAATTTTGCTCACAAGACTCCACAGCTTAGAGGGAACATTGGCGCTCACCATCCTTTCTCAAAACTCCAAAGATACCCGCAGCTCAAAAAGTCTGGGGACCCTTGCTTTACACTTGGGACCAGGGGTTTGGAAGAGCCACCTGATCTCATTTTAACCTGCCTCTCAGTCACGATCAGTGTCAGGAACAATGCTCCCTCTTAGCTGTGGAGTTTTGTGAGCAAAAACTCTGCTTTGTGAACTCCTGCCATTAAAGTCGTGAGCGAGTGGCTTTGGCTGCTGCATAAATTCGTTTGCTCGGGAGCCATCCTTCCTGAGCGAAGACAAAAATGTGTGAGCCAGGGGCTAAAAAACTGCGCTAGCTCACACTAACTCAGCTTAGAGAGAACACTGGTCAGGAGTCGTTCTCTGTTTGCCACACCTGTCAAGGCAAAGGGACCCTAGGGGCAGGCATCTAACAAAACCACGTGTGGGTTTCGACAACAGCATAGCAACCGTTCTGCATCTCCAAAGACAGCTGCATGTGAGGAAGCATAAACCTAATAAAGGATGAGTAAAGCTGAGCTAGGAAACAAATATCAAACATCTGACAGCAAGAGGGTTGACGGTAGCAACCACGTGACAGTGTTGTCACTTGGATGGCTGTCAGATGGAGGGAGAGCCAGAGTGGCATAGTGGTTAGTGTTAGACTACTATCCGTGAGACCCAGGTTCATATCCCCCTGCTGCCAGGGATGCCTGCTGGGTGACCTTGGGCCAGTCACACACTCTCAGCCAGACCTGACTCTCAGGGTTGTTGTACAGATAAAATGGAGGAGAGGAAAAGGACATGAGTGAGCTGCTTTGGGTCCCCACTGGGGAGAGTGGGAGGGTATAAATCAAGTAAACGGTGGTTGGGAAATGGGTTCCCAGATGTCCCAGCACTGTGTGTCTGGTAGAAGGCCCCAAACAGAGCTTGCATTCTTCTTCTGTCCTCTACCAACACATTTCCTCGCTTTTCTACACTTGTCGACTGAAAACTTCCATGATGGTCAAAGGGGCTGACTCCAAGGCATCAATATATAGCAAGGGTGTTGAATTCATTTGTTACGAGGGCCGGATATGACATAAATGAGACCTTGTCGGGCCAGGCCATTTGTGTCATAAAATGTAACGCCAGGTAGCGGAGATATAAACTTAAATAAAGGACACAAACACAAAGGGTTTTTATTTTTTTACTTAAAACATGCTTAAAACATTAGCTCTGTAAGCTGCAAACCTACTTTTGATTTACTGACATTCACCACAGAAATCTCATGCTCAGAGTTCTGAGTCTTGGACCCAGGTTAAAACATGAAATGGCTGCGTGATCAAGAGAGTCTTGCAAAGCAAGCTATGATGCAGCAGGAGCAGCAGAACTGGAAGCAAGAGATGGCCAGTTCCACTGCGGGCCTGATGGAATCCCTCCGGGGGCCTGATCTGGCCCCCGGGCCGCATGTTTGACACCCCTGGTATATAGCATTCCTTGATAACTGATTCAGTGTTTCTCTTCTGGCTGCTGCCATTCCCAGTTTATTCATCTATCTAGATATCCATACCCTCCCTTCCTGCCTGTTCTCTGCCCAGAGGGGGGGGGAATTAAAACTCAGAATGGAGGCTTTGCTCATTTCAAACCTCCGAAGGAAAAAATGTGTTTCCACGCTGGCTCTCAGTTCAGTTACGAAACCCCCACGCATATTCAAACCTCCGAAGGAAAAAATGTGTTTCTTCGTGTTACCATGCTGGCTCTCAATTCAGTTACTAAACCCCCACGCATAAAAAAGTAGTGATGGCTCCTCCTTGCATCCTGTCCCGTGCGTGTTTACATTCGAGAGCTCTGCTGCTGAGCGTGGTGCCTGCCAGCTCATTCTTCCCTTTATTGGAATGATGAGGGATGCGTGGGAGAGGTTATGCGGGGACGTCACTCTGGGTGACCTTGTGTCATAGTTTGAACGGAACTGAGCGGGGGAAATTGCTGGCCGGTACAAAGACTCATGAGCGGAACACACCTGGGTATGGACACAACAGTCTCTCTAAACACCAAAGTGCTGCTACTGACCGAAGGATTCCTTGGTAATTCGACTCCTGCTTTCTGAACTCTCCGTTTCTGGCTTTGTTCTTTCAGACACTGTTTTCCTGGTTACTCTGACTTCTGGACTGTTATCTGACACCGGGTTCTCTGCATCTGCCCTCCCTGGCCTTGCCCTGCTGGTCGGCTGCAGACACTGAAACCCAACACCAGAGACCTGCTGCTTGACTCAGGACAGTGGTATTTAAGCCAAAACTCTATGGTAAATTTGGCTTTGACCATAGAGTTTTTGCCCGGATACCAGAGTGTCATCCCGATGTCCTGAATGTGAGGACATCACTTCCAGGTCATGTGGGTAGTGACATAGACATGTCACTACGTGTCAGATGGTTTCCCCTCTTTTTCAGGGTTAAGTTCCCCCTGCCAGTCATGTCCCCCTGCTGATCAGTGATGGGGAGGTGGAGCCTGGCAGCGGGGAAACCCCGCCTCCACCGGGGGGCGGGGTCTGGCAACCAATGCTCCCTCTAAGCTGTGGAGCCTTGTGAGCAAAAATCTTGCTTTATGAGCTACTGGCATTAAATTTGTGAGCCAGCAATTTGGCTACTGCATAAATTAGTTTGCTCTGGAGCCCTCCTTCCTGAGCTAAGACAAAAGTGTGTGAGCCGGAGGGTAAAAAACTGTGAACTAGTTCACACTAACTCAGCTTAGAGGGAACACTGCGGGCAACCCTAGGACACATCTGGAGGCCTCTTCTGTAGAAACCATGCCATCTTACCTGCACACACATGCTGCTGGATTAGTGTTCATTTGTTATAGGGAATAGTATTCTTTTTTTAATTTATAATTTTTATTTTCATATTCAAACAAACAGTAACACAAACTTTAACCTTATACAAATGTATATAACACAGCATAACTGTTAAAGAGCATATCTACGTTTCTTTTGGGTAATTAAATATTTTGAAAGTGGTGTGACATTCAATTGTATAACATACATTATGTTTAAAAGTGTAACAATTGCTCATAAAAGGAGTTTTTTTGGTACAATGCCCCTGTTTGCCAAGTATCCTAATATAGGAAACCATGTTGCTTGAAATAATTTGTGTTGACATGCTGTATTTCCATCAGAGGTGTTTTTAGAGATTTGGCTGAGTACGAAGTATTCCCAAAGTTTATTTTGCCAGCGGTATAGAGATGGAGCTTTGGGAATAGCATTCTTTAAATTAGGCTTCTCTCTCCTTTCGGCTGCAAACAAGGACGAGAACTGAATCTACCTCAGTAAATTTTACCTTTTTGCAATATACCTCCTTGACATTTATTTGCTGCACGTGATACCTCACTTCTATGAGTGTGCAACTTTGCTGTATTAACTAATGCATATCCCCAATACACTGAACCCTTGGAATGTATGTGCATTCCACGCCACCACGGCAACTCACTCCATCACCATGATGAGTTTGCTTCAGACCTTCTTGCATCAATTTTCATTTTCAGCTGCGGAGAGTCCTACTTAAGGAGTCACTGGAGGATTCTGTTGTCTGCTTTCGTTTGCTTGCCAGAGTCATCTGGAGTTACTTGCTCAGAGGTGTTTAAACTTTCTGGCAACGTGACCGCAAATCAGCTCCAAAGTGTGAGACAATATCCCTCTAGAGCATGCATCCAGAAATTCTCTCCCATAGCTTTGGCACAAATGGGTCTCCGCTGAGCCAGTTAGCCGAGAGCAAACTGCACTGCCTATTTTTCATAATCACCAAACTGAACTTCCATGTTCCAAGGTTGTATGTCTCTGAACATCAGACGCAGTGCAGAAACAATGTGGGAAGACTGTTTCCTTCACTCCATGCTTTTCAGCCAGCGTGGTGTAATGGTTAAACGGTTAGAGAGCCAGTTTGGTGTAGTGGTTAAGTAAAAGGTAACGGTAAAGGTTCCCTTGCTCGAAAGCCAGTCAAATCCAACTCTAGGGTTGCGGTGCTCATCTCCGTTTCAAAGCCGAAGAGCCAGCGCTGTCCGAAGACATTTCCGTGGTCATGTGGCCGGCATGACTAAGCACCAAGGCGCATGGAACGCTGTTACCTTCCCACTGAAGTGGTACCTATTTATCTACTTGCAATTTCTTGCTTTCAAACTGCTAGGTTGGCAGGAGCTGGAACTAGAGATGGGAGCTCACTTCGTCATGCGGCAACTCGGGTCTCTAACTGCTAAGTGCACCGACTCTAATCTGGGAGAACCATGTTTGATTCCCCACTCCTCCACTTGCACCTGGCTGGATGACCTTGGGCAAACCATAGTTCTGATAAGAGCTGTTCTTGAAAAAGAGCAGTTTCTGTCAAGAGCTCTCTCAGCCCCACCTACCTCACAGGGTGTCTGTTGTGGGGAGGGGAAGGGAAAGGAGTTTGTAAGCCGCTCTGAGACTCCTTTGGGTAGTGAAGGGTGGGGTATAAATCCAGTCTCTTCCTCTTCTTCTTCTTAAAGTGTCAGACTAGAATCTGGGAGACCCAGGTTCAGATCCTGTCTCTTGCCATTCAAGCTTGCTGGGTGACCTTGGGCCAGTCACACACTCTCAGCCTAACCTGCCTCACAGGGTTGTTCTGAAGATAAAATGGTTGAGAGGGAAATGACGTAAGCTGTGTTGGGTCCCCATTGGAGTGGAAGGAAGGATACAAATGAATAAGGTTCTCTGAGTCATTTAGCTAGCCACTTTTAGGCACGACTACAGAGAGCAATTTTACGTTGAGGCAGTACAGGCATACACAGGAGGAGAGTTGTAGGTTTGGGAGGTCCCCATGATCCTGAGCCCAGAGATGCATTGGGCAAGGCCTGATGATGTCACAGGTGGGGGTCCAGTGATGTCAGAAGGTGGGACCTGGTGATGTCATACTGAACAGTGCTATTAATGGTATTACAATAGTACCTCCACGCACCAAGAGTACAGAGCATCACTGCCCCAGACAGAGGGTTCCACCTGTACCTTGTGGCTAAGAGCCACTGATGGACCTCTGCTCCATGTGTTTATTCAGTCCCCTCATGAAGCTGTCTAGGCTTGTAGCTGCCACCATTTCCTGTGGCAGAGAATTCCATGTGTTAATGACTCTGTTAAAGGGGCAGGGCATGTTTCTCCAGGCAAGCTGACAACCACAGTAGCTGAGCTGTGAGGGCCGTATTCTTGCATCCCAGCTCCAATGCACAGGAGCAGCAGTGACCACAAGCAGACGTGCGCGGAGCCATCAAAGATGTGGGCTAACTGACGGCCCAAAGACCCCCCAGCTGCTACCATGAGCCCCAAACCTGAATGGCAAGGATGGAGTCGTGGCATAGCTAAAGTGGGGGAAGCGATCCTAAGTCACCCGGAAGCAACGAACACCTAAGTCAACCCAATCGCTTTAAAGGATACTTAGGCTGCCGTTACACACACTAAACAATCCGCTTTCAATGCACTTTCCAACTGAATGAATGAATTTTATTGTAACAGCGATTAGCCAGCAATATAAAACCAGAAAAAATAAATTACAATGGCCAAATAGTAAAATTTCCAAAATTCAGCAAGGTAAAAGGAGCTAACATTATAAACGTTACGTTCATTAAAACCAAACTAAAAGTATGCTGCCATAAAACACAGTAAAGTATAAAAGAATAAAACATATTACCAAAGGGAACGGTACGAGTTAAAATCAACATGGTGATGCGCTTCTACCACCAAGGAACAAAATTTCGCAATCTGATGGCACTTTCCAACTGGATTTTGCCAGTTCACACAGTAAAAATCCGGTTTGAAAGTGGACTGAAAGTGGATTATTTAGTGTGCGTGACCGCAGCCGTAGAGGGTTTCCAACCACCAGGCTAGAGTTGCCAGGTTCCCCCGGCCACCAGCAGGGGATGGGGCGTAGGGTTGCCAGATCCAGATTGGGAAACTCTTGGAGATTTGGCGATGGAGCCCGGGAAGGACAGAGACCGCAGTGGGGTACGAGGCCATGCAGTCCACCCTCCAAAGCAGCCATTTCCTCCATCTCTCCAGTCTGGAGATGAGCTGTAATTCCAGGGGATCCCCAGGTCCCACCTGGAGCCTGGAATCCCTGCACCAGGCCTGGAGATCTCCTGGAGTTACCACTGATCTCCAGATGACAAATGGCAGTTTCCATGGAGGAAATGGCTGCTTTGGATGATGGACTCTATGCAGGGCTCTTTTTGTAGAAAAAGCCCAGCAGGAACTCATTAGCATAATAGGCCACACCCAATAGCAGAAACTCATTAGCATATTAGGCCACACCCCTGACAGCACAGCTCATTAGCACATTAGGCCGCACCCCCACGTTACCAGAAGTGTGGTTATCCAGCCACACTCACCTTTTGCTTGTTATTCTGTTTACCTTGTTTGTTGTCAAAACCCAGGGCTTTTTTTGTAGCAGGAACTCCTTTGCATGTTAGGCCACACACCCCTAATGTAGCCAATCCTAATGAGTTTCTGCTGTTGGGTGTGGCCTATTATGCTAATGTGTTCCTGCTGGGCGTGGCCAACTCAGGAGCCAGCCGGAACTCCGTTCCTGTGCGTTCCTGTCCAAAAATAGCCCTGACTCTATGGCATTTCCCCCCACCCCAACCTCCGTCTTCCCTAGGCTCAACCTCCAAACCTCTAGGAATATTCCAACCTGGAGTTGGCAACCTTAGTTACTTCATTTGTTGATTTGAATTGGAGTCTTTGGTGCCAAAGAGTCCAATAATTTAGTCCTCAAACAGCCTTTCTTCACTCCATAATAAAGCCACTCTCTTTAAAAGTGGCAGCGGTAAAAATGCTTCAGGCCAACAATAGGAGAGGCTTCTAAAGAGCTGGAGGAATGACAATCATATAGAGATCGAAATGGGCTATCCTGAATTTCTTCTCAAGAGGAGCCATCTAAAAAAGGGCTCAGTTTTCGGCTAAGGAATGGGGGAGAGATGGCAGGGCCGGAGATCTGTGTGGCACTGAAGAATACAGGAGAGAGAGATGGTGATTAATCAGTGCTTTAATGACAAAATGGGAGGTTCCTGAGTTGCTCTTGTCTGGAAGTCACTTCCCCCAACTTAGAAATTCATCCCCCAACACTAGGTATTGAGAGCCAGTTTGGTGTAGTGGTTAAGTGCACGGACTCTAATCTGGGAGAACCGGGTTTGATTCCCCACACCTCCACTTGCAGCTGCTGGATGACCTTGGGCAAGCCAGCGTTCTGTCAGAGCTGTTCTTGAAAAAGAGCAATTCTCTCAGGGGTCTTTCAGCACCACCTACCTCACAGGGTGTTTTGTATTGAGACTGGAACATTCCAGGACTGTTTCTACCAAGGACTGGCTGAGCTTGGAGCTCTAAAACAATAGCCGACCAGGACTCTGGAGGTGGCCAATGAGGAATTAATAGTTCTGACAATGGCCTATCGTTAGTAGCTGTTTGAGGAAGTGGGTGGAGTTGCATGCTATTTAAACAGAGCTGTTGTCCTGGCTTTTGGCTTTTTGTTCTTGCTGAATCACTAATAAAGGAGAGCTGATCACTAAGCTTGGGGTCAGACCTTCCATGGAACTCAGTATGTGGGGAGGGGAAGGGAAATTAGATTGTAAGCCACTCTAAGACTCCAAATGAAGGGCGGGGTATAAATCCAATCTCTTCTCTTTTCCTATATGTAAGTGGCTTCCGTGTAGTAAGGAAAAGGACTCTGGGTACACCCAATTCCTGACCTGAACAGCCCAGGTTACCCTGATCTCAAAAGGTCTTGGAAGCTAAGCAGGGTTGGGCCTGGTTAGTATTTGGATGAGAGACCAGTAAGGAAGTCAAGGGTTGCTACGCAGAGGCAGGCGAGGGCAAACCACCCTTGAAACTTCTCTTGCCTTGAAAACCCTACAGGGACGTCAGAAGTCGGCTGTGAATTGATGCACTTTCCACCACGGCGTGCTCAGATCCTTGGCATTCACAGCAGGGATGACGCTTGGTTCAGATTCATTCCGACCCTCTTAAATATTTTATTTGTTTGTAGTCAGAGGTTGGTAGAACTTAAGACTGCCTGGATCCCACCCCCTCAGCCCTTTGGCCTTCTTCAGTGACCTTCTTGACATAGAGAGGGATTAAAATGTGGAATTCACTGCCAGAGGATGTAGTGAGGACCACAGGAATAAACAGCTTTAAAAGGGGACTAGATAGATTCATGGAGGATAGGTCTATCAATGGCCACTAGTCACGGTGACTGAGGGGAACCTCCATTAATCCTCTGAATCCCAGAGGCAGGAGGCAACATAAGGGGAAGGCCTTAGCCTCTATGCCCTGTTGCTGGCCCTCCAGAGGAACTGGAGCGAGACAGGGTGCTGGACAAGATGGACCACTGGTCTGATCCAGCAGGTCTCTTCTTACGCTTGTATGTCCTTCTTTATCTCCTCTAACCCTACTCCTGGGCACTGGAAGAGGTGAGGATGAGAGACTGACAGTCAGGGGTCATTTCCTGCAGGAGCACACAGGAGCGGAGCTCCGGCAGTAAAGAACCCATGGGGTGGGCACAGGCAACAAGCCCCGCCCCCTGCTTCCAGCAGCCCTGGGCCATGAGGAGCAAGAAGCAGCCAGGTAAGTAGCAGAGCCCCCCCCCCATAGATAGCAATCCAAAACAGTACAGTGGCAGCTTGAAGACCAAGTTTTATTTAGGTACAAGCTCTCCCTCCTCTGTGAGGGCATATTTGTGGGGGAAACCCCCCCCCCCAATAGCTAGGAATCCAAAACAGTCCAGTGGAGCCTGAGCAGTGGGTGTTGCCTTCTGACACACTTCCGGTAATGTCAGGGGGTGTGGCATATGCAAATAAGTTATGTTAATGAGTTACACTAATGAGCTCCTGCACCTCTCTTTCTACGAAATGACCCCTGCTGACAGTGATTATTTCTTGGTGAGTAAAAGGCATTCTGCCCATGCTCAGAGGCATGCATTCTTCCACACAGGCAGACAGTGCCAAGGCAACTTGGAATTAATGGTTAAGTACAGGCAGAATGAAACCAGACATTCATTTTTCTGTTCCTGCCTCCCTCTCACGGCTCTGCCTATTCCTGAGGAGAATTCTCCAT
Source organism: Gekko japonicus (assembly GCF_001447785.1). Lineage (NCBI taxonomy): Eukaryota > Metazoa > Chordata > Lepidosauria > Squamata > Gekkonidae > Gekko > Gekko japonicus. Next base: position 635,904 of record NW_015160864.1, on the reverse strand, counting down.
GGCAACCAGGAGAGGCAACACCCTGTAGTATAAATCTCATTTCAGTTTCTGCCCAGTGTTCTTTTACTTTGTCACTTTGAATATTAAAAAGGGGAGAAACAAACAAGAAAGGAGCAAAGGGACCAGGAAGAAAAGATGATGGGACAGAGCAGAAAAGAATGGATTTGGTCAGGAAGGAGATTTACCGGCTGCTTCCTTCCCCCCCTTTTCTTCCCAAGAGATTAGGTCCAAAATGGCCTGCACATATCCCCTTGTATCTTCACAACAAAAAGGGCTAGGGATTTAGTATTTAAAAAATGAAAGCTGGGGACTCAGTGAGGGTTAAATAGAACATTGGGCTGATCCTGCACAGTTGCTCTTATTTACTTAATGAAGCCCCTCAATGGATATTCTTTTGGCAAACAGGAAATCACTTGTAAGTAGAGTTGTCAAGTCCCCAGCCTGCTAAACCCTGAGGCTAATGGGATGAGAACTAATGATGTCCTTGAAGAGGGAAATGGGGGGGGGGAATTGAAATTATGTGCAAAATGTAGGTATTACCAGACTACCACCTTCCCCTTTCAACCTACCACAAACAAGCACACACTGAATTACAGCCATCAAGGCTGACATAGCTAAGATTTCAACCTGCTGCTCTCAAAGTGAGCCCCCAGACCTGAGACCTGGAAACCCAACTTTTAGAGGATGACTTGAAGTGGACTGGTACCAGCCAGAGTGGTGTAGTAGTGGCTAAGAGTGTCAAACTAGTATTTGGCAGTCCCAGGTTCAAATTCCCAGTTGTGCCATGGAAGCTCAATGGGTCACCTTGGGCCAGTCACACCCTTTATCACACTACACACAGTCACACCACACTGGTTTGGTGTAGTGGTTAGGAGCGCGGACTCTAATCTGGGAGAACCAGGTTTGATTCCCCACTCGTCCACATGCAGCTGCTGGTGTGATCTTGGATCAGTCACAAGTTCTTTCAGAGCTGTGCTCTCATGAGCAGTCCTCAAAAGAGATCTCTCAGCCCCACCTACCGCACAGGGTGTCTGTTGTGGGGAGGGGAAGTGAAAGGAGATTGTAAACCGCTCTGAGACTCCTTCGGGTAGTGAAGGACAGGGTAGAAATCCAATCTCTCCTCCTCCTCCTCTTCTTCTTCTCTTTCTCCTCCTCCTCCTCCTCAGCCTAACCCACCTCACAGGTTTGTTGTGAGGATAAAAGGAAGGCAAGGAGAACATTGGGTCTGCATTGGGTAGAAAGGTGGGGTGAAAATGAAACAAACAAACAAACAAATCAACAAATTGAGCCCACAAACCTGAGTCCTGGAAACCCAAATTTGGGAAGATAACTTGAACTGGATTGATACAGCGCTTCGTACCCCTAAAGCTCAAGCTTAGAAGTTTCAACAAAGAGGGCTTGATTCTCTTCGACACTCGTCCGATCCCCCATTCCCATTAAACCATCCAATTATCCACCCAGCTTCCAGCCCACGGTCTTGCTCAGATCTCATTCCTTTGAGTGCTTAAAGAGGGATCATTCCAAATGACAAAAGTCTGGGCGTAGGACTGCTTTAATGGGAGCCTGTGAGACAGAGAAAGTGACAGAAAGGCGGATTTCACTTTTAGGTGGTGAAACTCCTCTCTTCAAAAGAAACCAGCATGTGCGAAATAGGTCACTGTCTCATCTCCGTAAGGGCACCTGACACACACAGGCCATCTGCGCTTTCAACCACGCTGATCTCGTCTTCCAACCATGCTGATCTCGTCTGTCTGGGTGTGTTGATTTTTATTGATGCGTGCTGCAGTTTGTGCTTTGATTTTGTTTGAATTTTCAAGGATTTACAGTGCCACTTTTAAGGCCAGGGAGTGTGAGACTGAAAGGTCGGATGGAAGTAAATAGCACACAGTCAAAGCCCTGTAACACATCTCACAATTGCAGCATGCAAACACAAAGGGGTACACTGCCACGTTCCAGATTCTGGTTGCGGTTCCATGCCTATGTGGGGTTATCCCAGTGAAATTAGTGGAACAAGCACAGATAACACTCTTCTAGGGGGATTTAAACCCTCTCCTGTATTTGTTAAAACCATTTTTCTGCCAACCTGTGTGTTTTCCTGCATTTGTAGGAAAATGTCTGTTTTCTCCACGTGGCTCCAATCTGTGGATTTAAGTATCTGCAAATGAAACTACGTTGAGAATTTTATACACACACACACACATTAAAATATAAGACTATAGATTAACAGGTAAGAAACAACAGTAACATAGATATACATAGCTTGATCAGAGATTAAAGGTAAAGGTTTCCCTTGCTTGAAAGCCAGTCGAGTCCGACTCTAGGGTTGCGGTGCTCATCTCCGTTTCCAAGCCAAAGAGCCAGCGCTGTCCAAAGACATTTCCATGGTCATGTGGCCAGCATGACTAAACGCTGAGGTGCACAGAACGCTGTTACCTTCCCACCAAAGTGGTACCTATTTATCGACTTGCAATTTCTTGTTTTGGAACTACTAGGTTGGCAGGAGCTGGGGCCAGAGACGGGAGCTCACTCTGTCACGCGGCACTCGGGTCTTGAACTGCCAGACTATAGACCTTCCGGTCGGCAGCTCGGCATCTTAACCTCTGAGCCACCGTGGCCCCTTGATCAGAAATTACAATATGTTAAACCTTATAAATATATGGTGGATATTCTTTAGGAATTAGATATATTGATCCACTTTTGAGTTCACAGACCTAGATCTGGGCTGTCAAAATCCAGCATTCCTGACAATGAGTTTCTCTTTCTCCCCACTTTAACAAGAAGCAACTTTCTACTTAGAACCACAAAGCTTGGCCTGAAAGTGTAAGAGCAATGTCAGAGCAATGTCTGATAAATGTTCAGTAGCAGACTACCAAATTTGCATTTTAAATGCTTTGCTTGCGTCCCCAGCATCTCTGGTCAAAAGGTTCATGAATAGCAGCTGATGTGGAAAGCCTTTTTCTACCCAAGACCCCTGTCTGAGGAGACTATACTAAGACAAATGGATCATCCACAATAGATCTGGTGATCTGATCTCAGATGTGCAGCCTGTGTAGTATGGATGTGATTCAAGTTGATTGGTGGCCTTCAACTTTCCCAGACAGAAAAACAGGTGAGTCCCAAAGAAAGTCTTCTAGACGTCCCTTGTGCTAAAATGCTCGGGCCCTGTTGGACTTTCAGAACTAGACAATTCGGAAATACCCAGCTCCCTTATTCAGATTGCTTTAGCAGTTTAAGCAGGAACACAACCACAGTGCAGCAATTCCAGCAAATGCACAGCGAGAAAACAGGGACTCTAGCTAGTAAGCACTTTTTGGGAGGACCTGATTTATTTTAAAATATTTTTGATTTTAAACATTTCACTTTTCACTCAACTGCACTGTGGCATGCACATTTAATCTTCACAACAGCCCAGCAAGGTTGTTAGGGCAGGCTGGTCATTCTCTCGTAAGGTCTTTCTCCCCCCAGTTTGAATCCTCACAACAATCCTGGGAAGTGGGCTAGGCCAGGCCAAGTACTCTCAAAGTTGCCAAGAGAATTTCGTGGCTGAATTGGGGTTTGATCCCAAGTCTCCCCAGTCTCACTCCAGTTCTCTATCCCAGGAAAGCCCAATCCCATAAAATCTCAGAAACTAGGTAGGGTCGGCCTTGTCTAGTATTTGGATGGGGGCCTCTAAGGAATACCAGGGGCATGACGCAGGGGCAGGCAATGGCAAACCGCCTCTGAAACATCTCTTGCCTTAAAACAAGTCTAGCTTGCCACCTAGTGGCACACAGAGCTAAAACAGCTAGAACTGCCGACTGCCAGACCATCTTAGGCTCTCCTGGCTACACTACACACACTGCCATAGGATCATTATTAATTATTCTCTATCCACACCATTTAAGTGTGTTCCCATTAATTTGCAGCTGAATTATAGCAAACCTCATAGGGGTTTCAAGGCAAGAGATGAAGAGAGGTGGTTTGTACCTGTACAGAGGCAACTCACACTAGAGATATAAAAAAACCCCAACACCCTATAAATGCTGGGTAAGCAGGCAGCCGGCAGCTGTGACCAGCAGTGCCTTTGACCAGGTTCGACTGTCTTTCCTGAGCAGAAAAGGTCTGGGCATTGTGGTACACGCCCTGGTTACAACTCGATTAGATTACTGCAAGGCACTCTATGAGCAGCAGTCCTTGAGAAATGTTCAGTAACTTGTGCTTGCTGGTGCAAGAGTAGCAATTTTTGGCACTGAGGCGGTGTATCTTTGTGTTGGGTTTAGACTGCAGCCACTGTGCACAGGATGGCAGTGTTGTCTACTGGTTAGTAAATCCAAACAAGGGGAAAAGACTAGTGTCACAGGAGACCCAAATATACAAATTCCACTAGTAGAAAACACCATCAAAGATTGCCAAAAAGATATATTAAACCAGGGGTCTTGTTGTAGAAAAAGAGCTGCCGGAGCTCATTAGCATAACTCATTAGCATAACTTATTTGCATATGCCACGCCCCCTGACATCACCGGAAGTGACAGAAGGCCACACCCCCTGACATCACCGGAAGTGTGTCAGAAGGCCCGGCTACTTACCCTCCTGCTTCATCCTCATTCCCAAACGGAATGAGGATCGAAGCAGAGGGCGGGGTAAAGAAGGGGGCGGGGCTTCACCACGTGACCGCCCCACCCCCTAGAGGTTCTCTTCCGGAGCTCCGTACCTGAGAGCCCCCCCCCCACTAGAGCCCTGGTCATGCCGGCCACATGACCACGGAAACATCTTCGGACTTGCACTCCCGCCGGCCTTGCAGGTTCACCGCCGGGCCTCTCATGGGGCTCGGCAGTGGAGCTGGAAGGCTGGCGGCAGCGGCCGGGACCATTGGGGGCGGGGTGTGCGGCCTTATGACACACGTCCGGTGATGTCAGGGGGTGTGGCCTTATGACACACGTCTGGTGATGTCAGGGAGTGTGGCCTTATGACACACTTCCGGTGATGTCAGGGGGTGTGGCATATGCTAATGAGTTATGCTAATGAGTTCCCCTAGCTCTTTTTCTACGAAACGACCCCTAAGTTACAGTATGCATAAATGTTGTTGTTGTGACCCCACCAATTTTATAATTGTTTAATATATTGTTTTGGCAATCTTTGGATGGTGTTTTGTACTAGTGGGATTTGTATATTTGGGTCTACCGGTTAGAGCATCAAGCCTATGATCTGAGAGAGCCGAGTTCAAATCCCTACATTGTCCTAAGCTTGCTGGGTGACCTGAGGCCAGTCACTCCCTCTCAGTCTACCTTGCCCCTGCTATTTGAACAAGGGTGCCTTGCACCTGAAAGCTTCTACCCAGAATAACACTGTGTTGGTCTTAGAGGTGCCCCTGGACTCAAACTTTGTTTTGGCCCTGGCAGTTATTGTAAAGATAAACTGGAGGAGGGGGACGGGGCCCTGAAAAGCCATACCAAGACCCTAAATCACATCAGGTTTAGGAGGCCCCAAAGCATTGCCCCCAAATGAGGACTTTTAGTCACCTGTGTGTGTGTGTTTGTGTGTCTTTACAGGTTCTTGTAATCTGAGGCCCTCCTTGTTTCTTTAGTCTATGTATAGATCCAGCTTTGGAGAAAGAAAGAAAAAAAAGATGTCTACCACCCTGAAGAAAGGAGATTCAGGTGAGGAGAGGTGTTCCCTCTAAGCCGAGAGTGTGAGCTAGCTCACAGTTTTTTTAGCCTCCAGCTCACACATTTCTGTCTCAGCTCAGGAAGGGATGGCTCCAGAGTCCAGAGCACACGAATTTAGGCAGGCGCCAAATAGCTCGGCTCACAACTTCAATGCCGGTAGCTCACAGAGTAGAATTTTTGCTCACAAGACTCCGCAGCTTAGAGGGAGCATCAGTGGGGAGCCGCGTTGGTGTAAAGCCACAGAACAAAGCTTGAGTCCAGTGGCACCCTGAAGACCAACATGGGCCCCAGTCACAAAGGCCGGATATTGTGGGTGGAGGCGTGGCTAATTGCCCCGGCGCAGTTTGATGCACGATTATGCGATCAGACGCACCGGCGGCACACCACAGGTCCTTCCCTCAGGCGTCTGGAGGCAGTCCGTGGCAAACGTTTACTAGGACCTTGGAGGTCCTAGTTTTTTAAGGCACACTGTCAGTGGTAAGCGACGGGTGCGCTCCACTTCCCAGATGTTGGGGTGTGATCCTAATCCGCCCACCGTCCCTGCCGCTTTTTGCTGTGTGACCAGGGGCCAAAGTTTTATTCAAGGTGTCAGCTTTTGAATAAAATTTTCTTGGTCTCAAAGGCGCCACTTGACTCAAACCGTTACCCTGAGGGAAAGGCGGTGCGTGTGTGTGTGTGTGTGAATCCACTACATAAGAGCAACAGGTGACCCACCTGGCCACCAATGTTCCCTCTAAGCTGTGGAGTCTTGTGAGCAAAAATTCTTCTTTGTGAGCTACTGGCATTAAAGTTGTGAGCGAGTGATTTGGCTACTGCATAAATTAGCTTGCTCTGGAGCCATGCTCCCTGAGCTAACACAAAAATCTGTGAGCTGGAGGCTAAAAATCTGTGAGCTAGCTCACACTAACTCAGCTTAGAGGGAACACTGCTGGCCACCACCTCCTATATGGGAGGTGGTGGCCTGGCCCCTAGCGCGGAGACGGAGACGCGCACGGGGTCGAAAAGCCTTCCTCGGTAGAACTTCTGCGTCTCCTTCTCCTTCTCCGCCTTTGTTCATCCCAAGGGAGCAGCGGCCGTGCAGCCAGCCTCCCCGGCTCCGAATCCGCTCTGCTGTGTAAACGCGCCGCGCGCTTCACGCGCGCAGCAGCAACAAAAGAGGCGAAAGAAAACTTCTGGGCGCAAAGCAGGCACCTCCGGGCCGGCCCAGTCCGCTCCGCTCCACGCCCCAGCCGCCTCGCTCCCGGGCCCAGACAAAGGAGGAGGCGGCGGCGGCGGCGGCGCAGGGAGGGAGGCCGGGCGAGGCGAGGCGGCCAGCGTTGCACCCCCGGGGCAGAGGAGG
>NW_015160864.1:621859-628840 GCF_001447785.1 Gekko japonicus | reverse complement strand
CGGCTGCTCCCCAAACGCACGCGAAGCCGCGCCGGGGGCAACTCCCGCGGATGGCACCATGGCCGTGTCCCGCAAGAGCTGGCTGGCCAACGAGGGGAGCAAGCACGTCCTCCTGGTAAGGCGGAGAGAGGGAGGGGGCGGCAGCGGCACACGGGGACGGGCTATGCCTGCGGCAAGGCTGGGGTCCGGATCGAGCGCCGGCGGTGCTTTCCTTTGCCCGCGCGCCGCTCGATCCTCCCAGCAGCCCCGAGAGAAAGAGTGCTCCTGAGCATGTGCAGAAGAACCCCGCACTCGCGCGCTTTCCAACAGGAGCCCGGCGGGCCCCTTCAGGGCAAACGAAACTTATCCTAGCGAGATTCGAGTCCAGTAGCGCCTGAGAGTCCAACAAGCTTTTTTTTTGGGGGGTATAGGGTTCCGAGAGTCAGAGCTCCCTTCCGGTATGAGCTTTCCCGAACTCAGAACTCCCTTCTGCAGGGGCAGTGCTCTGCAGTGGTTAGAGTGGCATGCCAGCACTGAGGAGACCCAAGCTCAGGTCCCTGCTCTGGCATGCAGCTCATTAGGGGACCTTGGGCCAGTCACCCGACCTCAGCCTGCTACCAACCTGCTACAAAGGTGGGATAAAAATGCCATAGGTTGACAGAAAGTAGTTTCTGCCTGTGGTATTTGTACATTATCTTGCCCGTCCTCACAACAGCAGTGATGGCGAACCTTTTAGAGACCGAGTGCCCAAACTGTGACCCAAAACCCACTAATTTATCGCAAAGTGCCAACATGGCAATTTAACCTGAATACTGCGGTTTTACTTTAGAAAAAACAACTCACACATTAACTTAAGATGATCCAAACAAAGTAAGGAAAGCAATCCCAAATGCTTTCATTTACTTAAAATTATTTGGCAGAGAATTCGACACTTTAATGATGGTCTGGGCCTGGCTGGGGCGATGGCACGTGTGCCCACAGAGAGGGCTCTGAGTGCCACCTCTGGCACCCGTGCCATAGGTTCGCCACCACTGCTGTAGGGTATGTCAGTATCATTATTCTGGCATCCTCAGAAAATGGCTTGCCTGCGACTGCTACTAATAAGTTTCTGGCAGAGTGGAGATTCAAACCTGGAACTTCCCAGCTCATGCTCTTCATATGAACATCAGAGGAGCCCTGCTGGATCAGACCAGTGGTCCATCTAGTCGAGTATCTTGTCTCACCCAGTGGCCAACCAGTTCCTCTCAAGGGCCACCAACAGGGCAGAGAGACTGAGGCCTTCCCCTGATGTTGCCTCCTGGCTCTGGGGTTCAGAGGATTAGTGCCTCTGACTGTGGAAGTTCCCCTCAGTCACCACGGCTAGTAGCCATTGACAGACTTATCCTCCATGAATCTCTCTCTAATCCCCTCTTTAAAGCTATTTATTCCTGTTTATTCCACTACTATATTACTGCCGCTCCTAGCTGCTTTCCAGTTTCCCCTGAGAAACCCCAAATGGCATTGAAGAGCGGGACATCTGTGGTGGGAACCTGTCTTCCAGGCTAACTTTAAGCACTTTGCATTTTGGAAGCGATACGCTGTGTGTACATGTTCAGGTAGACTCATGCAAGCTGGTCAGCATTTCCTAGATTTCTGGATAGTGACCAGACTGAGCTTGGATGAGCTCCCCCTCAACTTCCATTAACTCACAGGCCCTCCTTGCGTGTCGCGCGGAGACTTGCAATCTGATCCGCTCTGGTGCTCGTGCGCATGGAACCTAATGGCTATTCTGGATCGGTGAATGTGGAGGGTGATCTTATATATGCGACAGCTTGTAAAAATAGGCACCCAGGATACAGCTTTGAAAAAAAGAGGGGGGGGAGATCCTCATAGTGAGATAGATGACGGATAACTTGGAAGATAGATTCAGGTGGGGTAGCCGTGTTGGTCTAAAGCGACAGAACAAAATCCGAGTCCAGTTGGCGCCTTTAAGAGAAACTGCTGTCGCGGGTATCTGGTGTCTGAAACATTCCTTCGAACCTATAACTTCGAGACACACTTTTCAACTACCCGTGTGACTCATAGAAAGGTATGTATGTCTGCATGAGCTGTAGAGTAACAACTGACTTGTGGTGATTTCAACAAGGGGCTTTCAAGGCGAGTGAGGAGCCGAGGTGGCTTTGCCATTGCCTTCCTCTGCAAAGACTTCCTTGATGCCCTCCGCCCGCCCCCCGTGCAAGTACCCAACCGTGCTTAGCTTCCAAGATCTGACGAGATCATGCTAGACTATGCTGGCCTTCACAGGAGGAGGAGGAGGAGATTGGATTTATACCCTGCCCTTCACTTGGAGTTTTAGAGCATTTTATAATCTCCTTCCTTTCCTCTCCCCACAACCGACACCCTGTGAGGTAGGTGGGGCTGAGAGAGCTCTGAGAGAACTGCTCTTGAGAGAATAGCTCCGAGTGAACTGTGACTGACTGCTGCTCTCAAGAAGCATTGAAAAGTCCAGCACTTCTGAAAACTTCGACACCGATTTTTAATCTTCGGATGATTTTAGTTAGTTGGCTCCGCCCCAAGTGTAGTTAGGTAATTTTTAATCTCTGGGCTCAGCCTGGGTTTTATGTGACTGTTATTATGTACCTTGACATATTTATGTCTATTTTATGTACCTATTTTATCCCCCTTTGGTATCCTCTTGGTCAAGACTTCGGTCATAAAGACCTGTAATAAATTGAATTGAACTGTGACTGACCCAAGGTCACCCAGCTGGTTGCATGTGGAGGAGTGGGGAATCAAACCCGGTTCTCCCAGGTTAGAGTCTGACACTCGTAACCACTGCACCAAACTGGCTCTCAAGGTTTTACAAGGCAAGTTGTGTACACGTGTCATCAAGTCACAACTACCTTATGGCGACCCCAGCAAGGGTCTTTCAAGGCAAGTGAGAAGCGGAGGTGGCTTGCCATGGTCTTCCTCTGCAGAGTCTTCCTTGGTGGTTTCCCATCCAAGTACTGATCCTGTTTAGCTTCTGAGATCTGATGAGATGGGGCTATAACTGTATATGCTGCCTTCCCTCACCATAGAAAGGTAGGTCATGTAAATCTCCAGCTTGCGCTGTAGAGGCTGCGGAGAAAAAGGGCAGATGAGGAGCAACGCTTTTGAACCTTGTCCCGTTTGGTGCAGTGGTTAGGAGCGCAGCCGCTAATCTGGGAGAACCGGGTTTTATTCCCCATGCCTCCACATGCAGCTGCTGGTGTGACTTTGGGTCAGTTACAAGTTCTTTCACCGCTGTTCTCTCAAGGGCAGTTCTCGAAAGAACTCTCTCAGCCCCACCTACCTCACAGGATGTCTGTTGTGGGGAAGGGAAAGGAGATTGTAAGCCACTCTGAGATTCCTTCGGGTCGTGAAGGGTGGGGGTATAAATCCAATTTCTTCTTCTCTTATTCTCCTTAAAACGCCCCCTTGAGTAGAAAACTGGCACAAGCAGGCAAGAGTCTTTTCCCCTGAGGTGCTGTTTTTCTAATTGCAGAATCCTGACCTGGATGGCCCAGGCTAGCCTGATCTCGTCAGATCTTGGAAGCTAAGCAGGGTCAGCCCTGCCTAGTATTTGGAAGGGCGATCTCCAAGGAATACCAGGGTCGTGACGCAGAGGCAGGCAATGGCAAAACCACCTCTGAAACGTCTCTTGCCTTAAAAACAAGTCTTGCTTGCCACCTAGTGGTGCATAACACTGAAAGAGGTAGAACGGCTGACTGCCAGACCATCTTAGGATCTCCCGGCTATTCTACAAATAATGCCATGCGATAATTAATTCTAACTGCAGAGTGATTTTATTTGGGGAAGCTAGATTCCAGTAGCACCTTAGAGACCAGAAAGAGTTTGGGTGTTTAAGTTTATAACCCACTCCCCAATCTTGCTGGTCTCTAAGGTGCTGCTGGACTCAAATCTAGCTGCTCCACTGCGGACCAACAGGGCTACCCGCAGAAACGTACATGGGAAAGTATTCAAGAGTTTTGTCTCCCCCCTGCAGTTTGAAGTGGTACAATCCATTCCACCACCTCATTCTCTTACAGCGGAAGATCCAGATCCTGGTATAATCTACAGATCAAGGGTCAGATATGAAGCTTGCAATTTTCAAATGCAGTTGATATCAGTGGCATTTTTGCCGTTTTGTGTCGGGATGAGAAATGGTAGACCTGGGTTCGAATGCTTATCTTGGCCGTGATGCTGGCTAGATAATCTTGGGCTGATTGCTTAATCTCCATCTGCTTCACAGGACTGTTTAGATAATAAACTGAAGGTAGTAAGACCCATGCAGTCTGCCCTGAACTCTTTAAAGGATGGGGGGATAAGAATACAGTAAATAAGGCAGCGACGTTTCCAAGATATGTTCCGTTACTTGGCTGGAATTCAGATGGTGCTGATAACTAGAGCACCAAGGAAAAGTCTAGGCAGCACCATGCTTCTGAGTGGTGCTGTTCTATAGGGAATGGTCAATTACATTGCAGTTCTAAACACAGTTGACTTCAGTGGGTTTAGAAGGGTTTAGGATTGCAGCATGAGGTTCCCTGGACTGAAAGCAGTGAGTCGAAAACAGTCAGTTTGGTGCAGTGGTTAGGAGCGCGGACTCTAATCCGGGAGAACCGGGTTTGATCCCCCCACTCCTCCATATGCAGCTGCTGGTGTGACCTTGGGTCAGTTACAAGGTCTTTCAGAGCTGTTCTCTCACCAGCAGTTCTTGAAAGAGCTCTCTCAGCCCCACCTACATCACAGGGGCTGGGGGGAAGGGAAAGGAAAGGAGTTTGTAAGCCGCTCTGAGACTCCTTCGGGTAGTGAAGGACGGGATATGAATCCAAGCTCTTCTTCTATATTCCCCCCCCACACACACACACATCTCACTGTGAGCATGTCTGCAAAGTTCTTATTAGGATGGTAAGAATATAGAAGGAGGCCATCCCACCTCCAGCTGGATGACCTTGAGCAGTTCCGCAGAGGTAGCAAGCAAAAGACAGTAAACACCTACACAGTAGAATACAGGGGGGGATGGACAGGGCACATTGGAACATACAGAAAGGAACACACCACCTTATGGCAGCTTGCTGACACCGGGTTTGATCCCCCACTCCTCCACATGCAGCTGCTGGTGTGACCTTGGGTCAGTCACAAGTTCTTTCAGAGCTGTTCTCTCACCAGCAGTTCTTGAAAGAGCTCTCTCAGCCCCACCTATGTCACAGGGTGTCTGTTGTGGGGTGGGGAGGAGAAGGGAAAGGAAAGGGGTTTGTAAGTCGCTGTGAGACTCCTTCAGTTAGTGAAGGACGGGATATGAATCCAAGCTCTTCTTCACTGTGAACATGTCTGCAAAGTCCTTATTAGGATGGTAAGAATATAGAAGGCGATTGTGTAGAAACAGACCAGTGGTGCGTTCAGTCCAACATATCTTTTCTCAGAGGGGCCAACCAGATGACCCCCTCGCCACCCTGTTCCTTGGGCATCTCATACGTAAGCAGTTAAGTGCCCTGCCAGGTTAGCTCAATATCATTGGATCCCAGAAGCTAAGCAGGGTCGGCCCTGGTTAGTATTTGGATGGGAGACCACCAAGGAAGTCTGGGGTTGCTACGCAGAGGCAGGCAATGGCAAACCACCTCTGAACGTCTCTTGCCTTGAAAACCCCACAGGGAGGCCATAAGTCGCCTGTGGCTTGGCACGTTCCACCAAGACCCTGCCTATTTCTCGTGCCAGGTTTGGGTGTGCTGAGTCCTCACTGATCAATGAAGCTGATGGGCAGCGGATTCCGCACAGACCAAAGGAAATACTGTGCTCCAAGCGTGATTGACTTGTGGAATGTGCTGCCCCCCGGGGACAGTAGTTTAGTGAAATGAAGGAGAAGCCCAGCGGCACCTTAAAAAACGAACACAATGTGTTTCGGCTTGAATGCGTGCAAGTCAGAGTTTGCTTGTATAAGAGTCGTCGTCTAATGGGTGTACCCTCCTAGGCATCTGATGAAGTGAGCCCCTGCTTAATTTAGCTACAGCGGACTAACATGGCAGCTACTCTGGATTCACTAGTTTAGTGGACTCTTAAAGGGGCTTGGTCAAAGGACTGAAGGATAGTTTATTGGCCGCAGTGACTAGATGGAACTTCCATGTGCAGAGGCATCTCTGAATGCCAGTGCTTGGGAGAGCAATGGTATGGGGAGGCTTTGGTCTCCGTCCCCTACTCGTGGACCTTCAGGGACATCTGGTTGGCCCCTCTGATAAAAGATATGTTGGACTGAATGCACCACTGGTCTGTGTCTACACAGTTTCCTTTTATATCCTTACCATCCTAATAAGAACTAATAAGTGATTAACACTTGGAATTCACTGCCACAGGAAGTGGTGGCGGCTACAAGCATGGACGGCTTCAAAAGGGAATTAGATAAGCGTATGGAGCAGAGGTCCATCAGTGGCTATTAGCCACAAGGTATAGATAGGGGCTCTGGGGCAAGGGATGCTCTGTCTTCTTGGTGCTTGGGGGTGGGGGCAACAGTGGGAGGGCTTCTAGTGTCCTGGCCCCACTGGTGGACCTCCTGGAGAGCCAGTTTGGTGTAGTGGTTAAGTGCGCGGACTCTAATCTGGGAGAATCGGGTTTGATTCCCCACTCCTCCACTTGCACCTGCTGATGTGACCTTGGGTCAGTCACAAGCTCTGGCACAGCTGTCCTTGAAAAGGGGCAGTTTCTGTCAGAGCTCTCTCAGCCCCACCCACCTCACAGGGTGTCTGTTGTGGGGAGGGGAAGGGAAAGGAGTTTGTAAGCCGCTCTGAGACTCCTTTGGGGAGTGAAGGGCGGGGTATAAATCCAATCTCTTCTTCTTCTTCTTCTTCTGATGGCACCTGGTATTTCTGGCCACTGTGTGACACAGAGTGTTGGACTGGATGGGCCTTTGGCCTGATCCAACATTGGCATCTCTTATGTTCTTATGTTCTAAGAACTTTGCAGACATGCTCACAGTGAGATGGGGGGGAATATAGAAGGAGGAGGAGGAGA